>NW_012116077.1:790651-791003 GCF_000951035.1 Colobus angolensis palliatus
AGAAACCAAAGAGAAATAAAGAACACTTATTATATACATATATATTTTTTCTATATAATTCCCTATAGATTCACCTAATGTTTTATCAATTAAACGAGAAGAGAATTACTGTTTTTAACCCTAAAGGGTATTGAGTGCGGTAAAAATGTCAATAAAAAATGGGTTGTAGGCTGGGCACGGTGGTTCACACCTGTAATCCCAGTACTCTGGGAGGCAGAGGCAGGAGGATTGCTTGAGGCCAAAAGTTTGAGACCAGCTTGGGGAATATAGCCAGACCTCACCTCTCCAAAAACCTTATTTATTTTTTATTTATTTTTATTATTATTATTATTTTTGAGACAGAGTCTAGCTC
>NW_012116077.1:796738-800045 GCF_000951035.1 Colobus angolensis palliatus
TCTCGGCCTCCCAAAGTGCTGGGATTACAGGCTTGAGCCACCGCGCCCGGCCGTTCTTTCCTTTTTTATTACTGAGTAGTATTCCATGGTATGTGTGTATTATGGTTTGTTTCACCATTTAAAAACTGAAAGACATTTTGGTTGCTTCCAATTTTTGGCTGTCATGAATAAATCTGCTAGTTCATTTTCCTACTTTAAAAAGTTGACTTGGCCGGGCGCGGTGGCTCACACCTATAATCACAGCACTTTGGGAGGCCGAGGCGGGTGGATCACGAGATCAGGAGATCGAGACCATCCTGGCTAACACAGTGAAACCCTGTCTCTACTAAAAATACAAAAAATTAGCCGGGTGCGGTGGCAGGTGCCTGTAGTCTCAGCAGCTCTGGAGGCTGAGGCAGGAGAATGGTGTGAACCCGGGACGTGGAGCTTGCAGTGAGCTGAGATCACGCCACTGCACTCCAGCCTGGGCGGCAGAGCGAGACTCTGTCTCAAAAAAAAAAAAGTTGACTTATTGTCTACATCAGTGATCTTTATACTTGAGTCCATGAACTCCTAAAGAGTCCATTAACATCCTAAAATTCTATTCAAACTTGTTTTTCTTTGAAGAGGGTCCATTGCTTTAGGTGAGAGAGACTCTTACTCCAGTACTCATGTTTCCATAGAGGAGAGGCGACTTCAGCACTCTCTAGGAGGCACATTTCTTTTTAATTTTAATTTAATTTTATTATTATTTTTTGAGAAAGAGTCTCGCTCTGTCACCCAGGCTGGAGTCTGGTGGTACGATCTCGGCTCACTGCAACCTCTGTCTCCTGGGCTCAAGTGATTCTTCTGCCTCAGCCTCCTGAGTAGCTTGGATTACAGGCACCCACCTCCATGCCCAGCTAATTTTTGCATTTTTAGTAGAGATGGCGTTTCACCATGGTGGCCAGGCTGGTCTCGAACTCCTGACTTTAGGTAATCCACCTGCCTTGGCCTCTCAAAGTGCTGGGACTACAGGCGTGAGCCACCGCGCCCGGCCTAGGAGGCACATTTCTACTCCCTCTCTACCGTTTATTTGCTTCTCCCCACAGGAGGAGGAGGAACTGATACTTATGATGGTCTGCCTTTCATTGGTCCCAATTCTGGGCCAGGTTAATATGTTCAAGGTCACTGCAAATAAATGATCTGACCTCTTGCTCCATTTGTCTGTACAAATGGCAAATATTCTGTTTCCTGCTTCTGTGACCAGGTCATGGCTTCTCCTGCCTGTGGCTGGATGGTTAATTCTGTCTAAATTAGGAGGAAGAAGTAGGAAGTCCATTTTGGCCTTAGGGCTCTTCTATGTTCTCCAATATAGCATTAATATTAGCAAAGCTCATACTTTAACTCCTATCTCATTCTGTATATATTTCATTTTTTAAAAATGTAATACTGTTTATTTAACTTCAAAAACACTTCAGCATTCTAAACATACAAAAGGATAACAGAATGTTGCAAATCGTGTTTGAGTACAGAAGGTTCTTGAACTTTCATTGATGCAGTGGCTCTTTGCTTTGCTGACAACGAAGAGTTCTATAGTTTGTTTTAAAACAAACAGTTTAAAAACTACCACACACACAAAAACCCAAAAACTTCTCATGCCAGCTGACCCCACTTTGTCCGCAGCTAAGATGACAGCAGAATGCTATGTCAATATATACAGAAACAAGACAACCTGAAGCTAAATGGATGCCCCCTGCAGAATCAACAGGTCCAGCCTCACACTGCATGCCCAGTGCTACGGCCCCTCCAAAAGGCATCTTCCCCACAGCCTCAACACCAAGCAAGGAGCATCAAGAATTTTTCTCGGGTGTTTTGTTCTTTTTACAAACTATAGATATATACAGTTGATAACTCAGGATTTTTAACCAATAACCATATAGTTAACACCACCTTACAAAAAAAAAAAAAAAACCAAAAACATCATTAAGTGCCTTGCCACACCAACAGCAAAGTGCACAGAGTAAGGAGAACACCAGAGTACCTTTTCATTTTAAAAATGTTTGGAAATATGTACAACTTTGATACAGTTTCAGGGTGTTCTGGACACCCATAGCCACATCATATAAACCACTGACAATCTCTAGAGCACTTTGAGAGACTACAATATGATGGTGATCACATTTTGCAGTTAGGCCTAATGAGGGCAACAGACACTTCTCAAATAAGAGATGTGTCAATTACTGCACTCCAGGCCCTCCCACTTTGGGAGGCTGAGGTGGGCAGATCACCTGAGGTCAGGAGTTCAAGACCAGCCTGGCCGATGTGGTGAAACCCCATCTCTACTAAAAATACAAAAATTAGCCAGGCGTGGTGGCACATGCTCGTAATCCCCAGCTACTCGTGAGGCTGAGGCAGGAGAATTGCTTGAACCTGGGAGGCAGAGGTTGCAGTGAGCCGAGATTGCGCCATTGCATTCCGGCTTGGGCAAAAGAGCAAGACTCTGTCTCAAAAATAAACAAAAACAAAAACAAAAAATTACGGCACTCCCCTACTCTAAGGTATTCACAAGGAGACAGATAAACAGTTTTTTAATTCATCTTCCTTGTCCTCCTCCTCCTCTTCTTCCTCCTCGTCTTCTTCATCTTCTTCTTCCACCTTTATCTGAGCAACTTCAGCAGGACTCTTTGAGCCATCAAACTTTCCTTTCGACTTATACTCAGCAACATCCTTCTCATACTCCTCTTTCAGTTTGGCTGCCTTAATGATGTAAGGCTGCTTTTCACTGTCATTTAAGTTATTCTACATCTCACCCAGCTTTTTTGTCACGTCTCCAATAGAGATGCCAGGGTTTGTGGATTTTATCTTGGGGTGGAATTCTGAACAGAACAGGAAGAATCCAGATGGTGGCCTTTTGAAGGTATTAGAATCCTTCTTCTTCTTGCCTCCCTTAGCTGGTCCATAATCCTTCATTTCCTGATCATAGTGTACCTTATCCGCCTTTGCCAGTTCATCAAATTTAGACTTCTCTTTCCTGGACATTGTCTTCCACCTCCTGGAGCACTTTTTGGAAAATTCTGCAAAATTGACAGGGACCTCTGGGTATTTCTTCTTATGTTCTTCCCTGCACATCTGCACAAAGAAGGCATAAGCAGACACCTTGCCCTTTAGTTTCTTGGGGTCGCCTTTAGCCATCCTGACTGTATTGCTCACTAGTCTGGGCAGTGCAGCGCATGACACGCAGCTCAGCGCTCCCCAGCCTCATGCTAGCTGCCTCCAGGAGAGCCGCCTCCTCCTTCCTTCCTTCCTTCCTTCCTTCCTTCCTTCCTTCCTTCCTTCCTTCCTTCCT
>NW_012116077.1:801841-823934 GCF_000951035.1 Colobus angolensis palliatus
AAATCCAGACCATCCTGGCCAACTGAGTGAAACTCCGTCTCAAAAAAAAAAAAAAAAAAAGAAAACAATAATCTTATACAGATGTTTACTGTAGCTCTAGCAAAGGGCAAACAAATCTCTGCCCTCAGCTTCTTGCTAAGTATCTGCATAGGTTATGACTTACTAAAGTACCTACAGGAATTCCATTAATGCTAAAATTCCTTTCTTAAGAACATTCATATAATGAATAACAACATTCCGCATTCATTCATGAAGATTTAAAAACTAGTAGCAACACCATTCTTTAATCCAGTCCAATTTCACAGGTGCTATCAAAGCAATGCTAAGATTGTCTCTTAGCAATCTTAACTTGATTACCTCTTTAAAGACCATATCCCCAATACAGTCATATCCGGAGGTCCTGGGGGTTAGGACTTCAACATAGGAATTTTGGGAGGAAACAACTCAGCCCATTCCATGGCAGCCCAGTATGGTGATTACTTCAGTCTTGCCTAAGTCAGTTAAATATCATCATTTGGCTTCTGTATTCTGGAATCCTATAATCTGCATTGATACTGGGAGGCCCAATTGCACCACAGCATCTCTTAACTGTCTCTCTGGTCTGCAGAAGACAACCACTATTGATCTCAAAAAAGCTGTTGTGTCTGCTTACCACTGCACCCCTGGTGAAGGAATGTCTTCTCAGCCTTCCCAGGGAACATGGTCAGGAGGTAGCTTGATATGGTTTGGATCCATGGTCTAACAGATCTGGTCCCGCATTGTAACTTTGTATTAGGTCATTCTCGCGTTGCTATAAAGAGATACCTGAGACTGAGTAATTTACAAAGAAAAGAGGTTTAATTGGTTCATGGTTCTGCAGGCTGTACAGGAAGAATGGCAGCATCTACTTGACCTCTGGGGAGGCTTCAGGAAGCTTACAATCATGGTGGAAGGCAAAGGGGGAGCAGGCACATCACATGCTCAGGGCAGGAGCAAGAGAGAGAGCGGGGTGGTGGGTGCCACACACTTTTAAACAACCAGATCTTGCAAGAACTCACTCACTATCACGAGAACAGCATCAAGGGGGATGGTGCTAAAGCATTCATGAGAAATCCACCACCATGATCCAATCACCTTCCACCTGGCCCACCTCCAACATTGGGGATTATAATTCATCATGAGATTTGGGCAGGGACACAGATCCAAACTATATCAAACTCCATTCTCACATTTCCACATACCTTATATTTTGAGCTTTATGACGCCTTCTCCAGTGTCAGTTCTGATATGCCCACTTCATTTATTACAGAACATTGTCCTCCCCACTCCCCCATTCCCTAGCTTCAAGGAGCAATCCTAGCAGCATATTAGTACTGGCACCATGTGTCCCTGCCAGGCCATTAAACCCTGAGTCACTGGAGGGTGCTCCTGTGACAGTGAGTTCTCCCCATTCCAATCTCATCTTTCTCCCCTTTGTCAAACCTAACTATCCAGGCATCCTAAGGCAGGGACAGCCTGAGGCTGCTCCTCTAGGATATAACCACTTATCATACCAAAGGACAAGTACGTCTTCCAGAAAGTTCTGCTTTGGGACAAAAGCCTGCAGTGGTATGTGCTCTGCAATCTCAGTGGATGACATTCTTTTCTCAGACTAAACGCAGTTTAATGAACAAGCCACTAGGGGGCAAAGCTGCTTTAGTTTGGTAAATTTAAATTGCTGCTGCTTTTTTTTTTTTTTTTTTTTTTGAGACAGAGTCTCACTCTGTCGTCCAGGCTGGAGAGCAGTGGCACGATCTCGGCTCACTGCAACCTCCGCCTACCGGGTTCAAGCGATTCTCCTGCTTTAGCCTCCCAAGTAGCTGGGATTACAGGTGACTGTCACCGCACTCGGCTATTTTTTGTATTTTTTGTAGAGACGCAGTCTCACTATGTTGCCTAGGCTGGTCTGGAACTCCCAGGCTGAAGCAATCCTCTTGCCTGGACCTCCTGAAGTGCTGGGATAACAGGCATCAGTCACGGAGGCTGGCCCGAATTGCTTCCTTCTTATTACAAAAGTGTGGGCCGGGTGTAGTGGCTCACGCCTGTAATCCCAGCACTTTGGGAGGCGGAGGTGGGCAGATCACAAGGTCAAGAGATCAAGACCAGCCTGGCTAACATGGTGAAACCCTGTCTCTACTAAAAATACAAAAACTAGCTGGGCAAGGTGGCTCACGCCTGTAATCCCAGCACTTTGGGAGGCCGAGGCGGGCGGATCACCTGAGATTGGGAGTTCGAGACCAGCCTGACCAACATGGAGAAACGCCATCTCTACTAAAAATACAAAATTAGCTGGGCGTGGTGGTGGATGCCTGTAATTCCAGCTACTTGGGTAACTGAGTCAGGAGAATCGCTTGAACCTGGGAGGCGGAGGTTGTGGTGAGCCGAGATTGCGCCATTGCACTCCAGCCTGGGCAACAAGAATGAAACTCCATCTCAAAACGACAACAACAACACTAGCTGGGCGTGGTGGCATGCATCTGTAGTCTCAGCCACTCGGGAGGCTGAGGCAGGAGAATCACTTGAACCCCAGAGGTGGAGGTTGCAGTGAGTTGAGATGGTGCCACTGCACTCCCGCCTGGCCACAGAGCAAGACTCTGTCTTTAAAAAAAAAAAGTGTGGAATACAAGGAAAATAGAGAAATAGAGATAAACTAATAAAAGAAGATAAAAATCACCTGACATCCCATACCTCACATAAACACTCAGGACTTTATGGCATTTTGTTTACATTATTTTCCCCCTCCACCTAAATGTAAATAAAACGAAATTTAATGTGGTATTTCTCTACATATTATCTGGTTTCTACTTTATAATAAAATCTTGTTTACTTGTCTACTTTGATCTCTTCTTGGCTTTTTATCTACTTTGATCTCTTCTTGGCTTTTTTTTTTTTTTTTTTTTTTGAGACGGAGTCTCGCTCTGTCGCCCAGGCTGGAGTGCAGTGGCGGGATCTCAGCTCACTGCAAGCTCCGCCCCCCGGGGTTACGCCATTCTCCTGCCTCAGCCTCCCAAGTAGCTGGGACTACAGGCGCCCGCCACCTCACCCAGCTAGTTTTTTGTATTTTTTAGTAGAGACGGGGTTTCACCGTATTAGCCAGGATGGTCTCGATCTCCTGACCTCGTGATCCGCCCGTCTCGGCCTCCCAAAGTGCTGGGATTACAGGCTTGATCCACCATGCCCGGCCTCTTTCTTTCCTTTTATTTTATTATTATTTTTTGAGACAGAGTCTCGCTCTGTCATCCAGGCTGGAGTGCAATGGCACGATCTCAGCTCACTGCAACCTTCGCCTCCCGGGTTCAAGCGATTCTCCTGCCTCAGCCTCCTGAGTCGCTGGGATTACAGGTGCCCACCATCACGCCCGGCTTATTTTTGTATTTTTAATGGAGATGAGAGTTCACCATGTTGGCCAGGCTGGTCTCGAACTCCTGACCTCAGGTGATCCACCCACCTCGGCCTCCCAAAGCGTTGGGATTACAGGCGTGAGCCACCATGCCCGGCCTCTTTCTTTCCTTTTATTTTATTATTATTTTTTGAGACAGAGTCTCGCTCTGTCATCCAGGCTGGAGTGCAATGGCACGATCTCAGCTCACTGCAACCTTCGCCTCCCGGGTTCAAGCGATTCTCCTGCCTCAGCCTCCTGAGTCGCTGGGATTACAGGTGCCCACCATCACGCCCGGCTTATTTTTGTATTTTTAATGGAGATGAGAGTTCACCATGTTGGTCAGGCTGGTCTCCAACTCCTGACCTCGTGATCCACCCACCTCGGACTCCCAAAGTGCTGGGATTACAGGCATGAGCCACAGTGCCTGGCTGTGACATTACCTTTCTAATGTTTAATTATTATTAAAAAATGGACAATATAATTTATTATGATTAAATTTTTTTGCACATCATTGATGAACTCCTTGGCTTAGCTTCTCAATAACTAAAAGAGGAATTGCTGGCTCAAAGGCAATGTAATCCTTTTAGGTTTGGGACATGTATTGCCAAGTTATTTTCCAGAAAGGGGGTGACAACTCCAGTCTCGCTAGCATCCTGAGAGAATGCTGCTATGACTCTGTCATTGGCAACACTGCTCATATCTTTTGAAATTTTTGCCAATTTGACAGGTAACATATTGCACTGTGGTTGTTTTTAATTGTACCTCTTCAAAAATCAAATGTAAAAGAAATATTTATTGAGCATGGATTATTTGTCATGCACTGTGCTAATTCCTGGGAATCCAGGAGGTAGTAATGCAGATATTGTTCTTGCTATCTTTAATCTCACATTCTAGAAAGATGAGGGCATGCCAGAAACAAAGTAAACTGATACACAAGTAGTTATGGATTGGAGGAAGCGTCATAGAGGAAAGAAACAGGGTAGTGTACCACAGATAGTAAGCGACATGCTCATTGGCTTCTGATAATTTCAACAATTCTATCCTTTATGCTCATCAGCTACCATGTTTCTTCTTTTGTGAAACAGGGAGAAATAGAGGCGTGGGTAAAGGGAGGCTGACAGGAAGTTTGCTGCCATAAAGATGATGTTTTACATTTAGTAAAGGGCACTCTTACACCATTCTCTCTGGGGTGGCAACTCTGAAATGCTGAGGTGGCCTTGTACTAGTAGGAGATCTGTTCCTTATCCCACCACACAAAAGCAGATACCAGTATAGCAGACCCAGTATGGATTCTTTTCTTTTCTTTCTTTCTTCTCTTTCTCTTTCTTTTTTCTTTTTCTTTCTTTTTTCTTTCTTTCTTTCTTTCTTTCTTTCTTTCTTTCTCTTTCTTTCTTTCCTTTCTTTCTTTCTTTCTCTTTCTTTCTCTCTCTCTTTCTTTCTTCTCACTCTCTCTCTCTCTCTCTCTCTCATACACACACACACACACACACACACAGAGCATACACCAAGGTAAGTAATTGTTCCTGATGGGATTAGACAGAAATGATCACCCCAAGTCCCTAAGCAGAAGCCCTGAAGCCCCCTTCCATCCTTACACGAACCCATAGGTGGGAAGCTTCAAGCCTCAAAATAGGGGATTTAAAATGCAATGTGTATTCTTGTTGTGGGAAATTTGTTGAGGAAGGCCTACAGCCTCCAAAATACCTCTGTCAAAAGTCCCGTCCCTGCTCTTCCTTGAATACCTAAGTATCTGAGAGATAAAGTGAGTTCTGGAGAGTTAATTACACCTTCTAGACAGAGCTTGCAACATTAATTACATTTAGGATTGCATCTGTCATTTGTAGACTTGCATTGGGTCTGGAATTGTTGACTGAGGAGAGCATGCTTTTCACACCTAATTTTTTTTTAAATTGCTGCATAACAACCTCATAGCAACAACAAGGAAAATGCATGAGAGAAAAAATGACCTCAATCCCCCCGCATTAATGCATCAAGTGCATTTATTTTTCCTCACCTCTTTTTTTGTGGAACATGCCTTCTTTATGCCACTTGAATGACACAGTAGTTTCTAGAAGATCCGTATACTTATTACTATTGCCGGTAGACCACGAGGCTTCAGTGGGATATGACACCAACAACAGCCCACAAGCCACAGCAGATGGGGTCTCGTGGGCCAAGATGCATAGAGCTGCCTCTCGTGGGATGTGAGGTCCAAGGTGTGGTTCAGGAAGGGCAGAGCCTGGGCAAACCACCTTGGGTACCCTTACCTGCCTCTCGGCCCGGTCTACTTGCTAATGCTCTTATATAATGGAGTTATGGTGAGTGTGAACACACAAGAGAGTTTGACAAGGAGCCAGAATTCAGAAAATGGCAATGGGCAGCTTAGAAGATGTGTGTTGGAGAGGGCACAGACCCCCCTCTGTATCCTGCTTCCCTGAGGGTGGCTTGTAGACTGTTTGAACGTGGGGTTCAGTAGCTTTTCTCTGCCTCCTGGAAAACAGTCCCTGACCAGCTGCCAGCAATGCAGTGCCCTAGGGAGCCAGGGCCTAGAGCAATTGACCTTGTGTGTCAGATCCAGATGGTAACTCAGTGTTTACCAGGCAAGCTTTGCAGGTGGGCTGTAGGATGGGGAGGTACGGGACCTGCCTGGCCTCACCTACTGCTCAGTAGTTCTGGTTGTGGTATGGTTCACAGGCCTCTATATGTTTCGTGCTTCCAGAAAAAATTAGGCTTTCAGCCTTCTCCGTAAAGAGAATGACAGTGAAAGCTTCAAAACCTTCTTGAATAGTCTCAGAACTCCCAAAATGTTTCTTCTACCACATTCTATAGGTTGAAGCAAGTTACAGTCCAGCCCAGATTCATGGGGGTGGAGAAACAAACTCCATCTCTTGAAGGAAGGAGTGGCAAAGTCACAGTGCAAAGGACTGAGCATCCAGGGATGGGAGGAACTGCTGTGGCCTTTATTGCAATCAGTCTACCAGTCTACTTGGAATCAGTATTTTACCACTTCAAGTGCCAGAGAATTGTTCTGGAGTACTAAGCCAATTAAGGACTCACTACTCCTTCTCTATCCATTTTAAATGACATACAGATGTTTCCCTCTGGCAACGGTTGCTTGTCGTGCTTAATAACTGATTCTCATGGTTAAATGGTAAGTCTGAGAAACAGGCCACGAGAAACATGGGCTGGGAATTGAGCAGTACCATTAGTCATACATAAATATGTTCATTAGCGTTCTTGGTTTCAGACAACAGAATCCACTCTTAACTAGTTTAAATTAGCAGACACTTATTACAGGGTATTAGGTATGATACAGAATCTGTGGAACAACGAATGGAACAAAAACTGGAGGCTGGACTTTCTAGGCCGACTCTGGTGGAGTTGCCAGGGAGAGCTCACAACCATGCTTTATCTGCTACTACCACAGGAAGCTGCTGCTATGAGCCTTGCTCCCAGAATCTGACTCTGCTGCTGCATACCAAGAAAGTGGATGCCCCTATGGCCTGCCTCTGTCCATATTTAACTTAGTTTCAAATCAAAGCCTAGCACACTTGCATCTGATTGGTAGAACCTAAGTCATAGGTCTACACCTTAGTGGCAAGAGAAGCTGGGATAGGCACCGAGTTTTTTGGGAGGGGGAGAAGGGGACATATAGTTCTATGAATTTTAACAATCAGATTACACAAGTTTCTATTACCTCCCCCAAAAGATTCCCTTTCATAATCCCTTTATAGTCACACCCTCCCCCAACTACTACATTCTAGCAACTTACTGACCTTCTCTCTAACACTCTAGTTTTGTCTTTTTAAGAAGGCCATACAGGGCCAGGCACAGTGACTCACGCCCGTAATCCCAGCACCTTGGGAGGCTGAAGTGGGATCACTTGAGGCCAGGAGTTCGAAACCAACCTGGCCAACATGGCGAAACCCCATCTCTACTAAAAATACAAAAAAAAAAAAAAAAAAAGGCCAGGTGCCATGGCTCATGCCTGTAATCCCTGCACTTTGGGAGGCCGAGGTGGGTGGATCACCTGAGGTCAAGAGTTCGAGACCAGTCTGGCCAACATGATGAAACACCGTCTCTACGTTAAAAAAAAAAAAGTAGCTGGGCATGGTGGCACATACCTATAATCCCAGCTACTCAGGAGGCTAAGGCAGGAGAATCACTTGAACCTGTGAGGCGGAGGTTGCAGTGAGCCAAGATTGCACCACTGCATTCTAGCATGGGCAATAAGAGCAAAACTTCATCTAAAACACACACACACACACACACACACACACACACACACACACACAAGCTGGGTGTGGCAGCATGTGCCTGCAGTCTTAGCTACTATGGAGGCTGAGGCTGGAGAATTACTTGAACTGAGAGGCAGAGGTTGCAGTGAGCCAAGATCGTGCCACTGCACTCCAGCCCAGGTGACAAAGCAAGACTCCATCACACACACACACCCCCCACACACACCACACACACACACACACACGCACACACACAAAAGAGCTTTATAAATGGAATCATATAGTATGCAATCTTTTGAGACTGGCTTCTAATGCCTTTGAGGCTCATTTAAGTTGTCAAGTATATCAAGAGTTCATTCCTTTGTATTGCTGAATAGTATTCCATTTTATAGATATACCAGTGCTTGTTTATCACTGGTCAAATGATATTTGGGTTGCTTCTCGTTTTTAGCAATTATGAATTGAGATGCTGTACATATTCATGTACAGGTTTTTGTGTGAACATAAGTTTTCAATTCATTAAGTAAATACCTAGGAGTGGGATTGCTAGGTCATGTATGGTATATGTATGTTTAACTCTATAAGAAAGTGCCAAACGTTTTTTCAGAGTGGCTGTACCATTTTGCATTCCCACCAGCAATATATGGCAGTTCTGGTTGTTCTACATTTTTGCCAACATTTGGTATTTTTTTAAATTTTAGCTGTTCTAATAAGTGTGTAGTGGAATGTGACAGTGGTTTGGAATTTGCGTTTTCTTAATGGAATAATGCTAAATATTTTTTCATGTGCTTATTTTTCATCCGTATATTCTCTTTGGTGAAGCATTTGTTCAAGTCTTTTGCTCACTTTTAAACTGGGTTATTCTTTTAGTGTGTTTTGAGTGTTCCTTGTATATTCTGGATACAAGTGCTTTGTTAGATATGTGATTTGCAGTATTTTTCCCTGATCTGTATCTGTTGGGAGAGGCAATTCACCATGGGCCATGTGTATCCCTGCACATTCTTTCTGGGTAAAGCTCCAACCACTCTTTACCCTGGCCATTTATCAGGGTTGTGTTAGCTGTGAACAATCTTGAGGAGTGAGTTGTCTCACCACAGGCAATGAACAGGCTTGCTTCTGCTTGTGATAAAAGCAGTGAATCTCCCAAGCTCAGTGTTCTTCTATAACACAGTCCCATTGCATGTGCAGGCACCCATCATGGGCCCTTCACATCACCCCCACGGGACTTGAGGTGCATGGAGACTGACACAAGCATCATACAAACTCTGGCTATTTCTTTTACAGTGAATAATAAAGTCCCTTGTCACTGATTCTGTAGTCTCGTGTTTTCTGCCAGCGTCCATGAAACAGTAACAGGCTAACTTGTCAGTTTGTAAGTAGGATAAAATCTTAGATTCTGCACAGTGCTTGACAGTTTTGGCAGTAAGGATGGAATACTGATAGAGACATATATTTCTGGAAGAGAAAGAATGAATGCCCACACATGCCAGGTTAGGGGATATAAGAAGACTTCCTGGGATCCAGTAGTGACTTCTTTTGCCCAAGTGGTGGGGAAGTGAGAAGGAATAGGAATCATTGCTATCCTACCTGATATGGTTTGGATCTGTGTCTGCACCCAAATCTCATGTTGAAATGTAATCCCTGATGCTGGAGGTGGGTCTACTGGGTGGTGATTTGATCATGGTGGTAGTTTCTCATGAATGGTTTAGCACCATCCACCTAGTGTTGTTTTCATGATAGAGTTCTTACGAGATCTGGTTGTTTAGAACTGTGTAACACTTCCCCCCTCTCTTTCTTTCTCCTGCTCCAGGCATTTAAGATGTGCCTGCTTCCCTTTCACCTTCTGCCATAATTGTAGGTATCCTAAGGCCTCCCTAGAAGCTGAGTAGATGGCAGCATCATGCTTCCTGTACAGCCTGCGGAACCACAAGCCAATTAAACCCCTTTTTAAAAATAAATTACCCAGGCTGGGTGCAGTGGCTCACACCTGTAATCCCAGCACTTTGGGAGGCCGAGGTGTGTGGATCACCTGATGTCAGGAGTTCAAGACCAGCCTGGCCAACATATAGTGAAACCCCGTCTCTACTAAAAATACAAAAATTAACTGGGCATGGTGGTGCACGCCTGTAGTCCCAGCTACTTGGGAAGCTAGTGCAGGAGAATCACTTGAACCCAGGAGGCGGAGGTTGCAGTGAGCTGAGATCATGCCACTGCACTCCAGCCTGGGCAACAGAGCAACACTCTGTCTCTCAAAAATAAATACATAAATAAATTACCCAGTCTTAGATATTTCCTTATAACAGGGCAAGAATGCACTAATACTCTACATGCATTAGTCCATTTTCACGCTGCTGATAAAGACATACCTGAGACTGGGCAATTTACAAAAGAGGTTTATTGGACCTACAGTTATACATGACTGGGGAGGCCTCACAATCATGGCAGAAGGTGAAAGGTACATCTGACATGGCAGCGGCAAGAGACAGAATGACAGCCAAGCGAAATGGGTTTACCCGTATAAAATAATCCGGTCTCACGAGATTTATTCACTATCACGAGAACAGTATGGGGGAAACTGTCTCTATGATTCAATTATTTCCCACTGGGTCCCTCCGACAACAAGTGGGAATTATGGGAGTACAATTCAAGATGAGTTTTGGGTGGGAACACAGAGCCAAACCATATCACTATTACCTGTTCATGAATGTTAGAAACTAAATAAGAATAAGTAAGACTGAAACAAGCCACCTCATTGGTACCTTACTCCTTGATCCCTCTCCTCTGGGTGGGCAGAGGAAGGGATATTATGATAATGGGAACAGTAAGCCTAGGAACCCTAGTTAAAAAAGAATATGGCTATGGCTGCTGAGTCAAGGGGTTAGCTAAGCTGAAAGAAAGTCAGAAACGAGAACGTAGAGCTTTAGGTAGATGGGAAACACTGGAAGTTTATTTGGTGAGCCTGAGTGGGCAGCCACTCCAAACTGCAAGTAAATGTAAAGTCTTGCTTACTGGGGCAGAGCTGCTCTCCCTCCACACACCCTGCTGCCTCTCTCTTCCTCTACTCTGATTTCTTTTTTTCTTTTACTTTTTCTTTTTGTTTTTTCTTTTTTTTTTTGAGATGAAGTCTCACTCTCACCCAGGCTGGAGTCCAGTGGTGCGATCTGGCTCATTGCAACCTCCACCTCCCAGGTTCAAGTGATTCTCCCACTTCAGCCTCCCAAGTATATGGGAATACAGGCTCCCACTACCATGCCCAGCTAATTTTTGTATTTTTAGTAGAGACAGGATTTCACCATGTTGGCCAGGCTGGTCTCGAACTCCTGACTTCAGGTGATCCACCCACCTCAGCCTCCCAAAGTGCTGGAATTACAGGCGTGAGCCACTGTGCCCGGCCACTCCATTCTGATTTCATGTGCTTTAAAGAACAACAACAACAAAAGAGTATGCAGAGGAATGAGATTGTGGGATAGGGTGGAACTTAAATATTTATGGGTTGGTTGGAAACAGGCATCTAAGTCACCATCCTACCCAGTCGTATGGCAGGAGAGGGTACTGGGCACAGAGGTAGCCATTAGCATTGAGGTATCCAGGGTAGAGCTGTGGCATGTGAGGAGGCAGAAAAGAAGTGTTCCTGAGGAGGTGGCACCCATCCTGAGGCTAGGAGCCTCCATGATGGTTCCAGCCACTCCTCATGGGCTGCACCCTTCCCTCTTCCCTCTTCCTGTTCCCCCTCCCATACTTGGAACTCCTGGATGGGAGATAAACTCCTGGCAGCTGCTTTTGTAACTCCCGAAGTGCAAGTGTTAAAATCCTTTGTCTGTGTTCCCACAGGGAACAAAAAAATCTGAACTCAACTGATAAGGTGTGAGCAAAACTCTCAGTGAAGAGAAGCAGTTAAAGTGACTTTATGGGTGAGAGCCTCTATGCTAATTCAATCTACCATTATGAAAACATAGGAGGAAATTGATAGGACAAGTGCTTATACTAGAAATGTTCATAAAGCGTCAGAGGAAATTCTCCCATTTAGGGCACTGACACAAGCAGAGAAGTACTACTGGGACAAACTCCCCTGCCATTTGCCACCATGGGGGTGGAGTGGGGGTCAACATTTATCGTGAGTGCCTTTATCGTGAACATTTATCGTGAGAGCTTTCACTGTGTAGATTATGTCCTGGTTGTCGGCAAGTTGGAATCTTCCAAATTAACGGCCCTGATTGCACTGTTATTACACTTCCACTCAATGGGCAGAGTTCAAGGCTGCTCTCATAAGTCTGAACAATACTGTCCTTAATAACACTTGTTATGTTTTTACTGACTTGCAACTGTTGCCAATGGTCTAGCCTTTTGTCTTTCACTCGAAAGACTACAGACTGGTAGACTAAGGACACCTCTCTTTGGGATCGTAACTGTAGAAACAAGTTGTGGATGCTGATGGGACAATGTGGGTCACTCACAGAGACGCACAAAGTAAGGGCCTGCTTTCTGATGAGATCAACTAAATTCAAGGTGCCGATCAAATCTGCACTGCCCAGACTGCCATCACACATGGCAACACATCTGGTATCAGGGACTGGGCACAGAGTAAAGGACCTGACGTTTCTGATGCAGAAGCCACTACAACATGCCAGACTTATGACTCTTGCCAAAAGTTGACCTGTTTATCCTGCAACAAAAGAGGCCACATTGCTTGGGGGCATTGACCCTACTGGTTCCTGACAGATTGGCTACATCAGAGTGACTACTACATTGACTGTCTCCCTTAGTGCTACCAATGTTCTCTTCACTTTTAATAATTTTTCAGTTTACATATTGCTGTTCCAGTGTAATCAGCCAACTCCAACCACACCACTGAGGATCCTGAGTCTTAGCTATGTTATGTTTTCAGCTTTCCAACCTATTTTCAGTCTGACAATGGTGCACCTTTTTTTTTTTTCTCTCAAATGTCACCCAGTAATGAGCCAATAGTCAAAGTACTTGATGAACATTCCACACTCCTTACCATCCACTGGTATCTGGTATTGCTGAGTGATGGAACAATTTCTGACTTTACTTCTACTTGGCCCATAAACAATAGTAGGGCAATTTGGTTACTGAATGTGGATGTCCCCAAAAAGTGACCTCTTGGCTGCCTTCTGTGCAAGGATCAGAATACAAGATTGGGAGGCAAGTGGGGAGTGATTGGGGAAAAGGTGAAGCTGTAGGTACTCAGATGGGACACACTGATTATATGGCAGGGGAGGGAAAGTGCCGATCCTGGTACTTTGGGAGAGAACACCTTAGATATTGGGAGATGCAAGGATCGGGGCAAGGCAATTAATGTTCTCTTTGTCCCCTAGATCCAGCACTGACTGTCACCTGAGTCAAGCAGCAGCTGTGCTGGCAATCTGACCTGCCGCTGAGTTTGTAATTTCCTTCTATGTGCTATGAAAACAGAAAAACCTTTGTGGATATGACTGATCTGGAACTATTTTGTTATGCCTGATGCCATCAATGACAGCTCTGTAAAGTGAATATGTACAGACACATGATCCAGTGCAAGAGCATTTCACTGTAATGCAAAGTTATATGTTTCTCTCTTTTTTTCCCTTTTTTTTTTTTTTTTTTTTTTTGAGATGGAGTCTCGCTCTGTTGCCCAGACCGGAGTGCAGTGGCACAATCTCGGCTCACTGCAAGCTCCGCCTCCCAGGTTCACACCTTTCTCCTGCCTCAGCCTCCCAAGTAGCTGGGCCTACAGGCGCCCGCCACCACACCTGGCTAATTTTTTTGTATTTTTTTTTTTAGTAGAGATGGGGTTTCACTGTGTTAGCCAGGGTGGTCTCGATCTCCTGACCTCGTGATCTGCCCATCTTGGCCTCCCAACATGCTGGGATTACAAGCATGAGCCACTGTGCCCAGCCATATGTTTCTCTTGATAACTGAATGGCCCTGGGTTATACCATGTATGGAGATTGAGGCTATAAATACTTAGTGACACCATCCATATGGCTTAATCAAACCAATGTAATGATGACAACAAATCCTGAACTATGCCCCTTTGGGTTATATGCTTATATGTGAG
This sequence comes from Colobus angolensis palliatus, assembly GCF_000951035.1. Taxonomy (NCBI): domain Eukaryota; kingdom Metazoa; phylum Chordata; class Mammalia; order Primates; family Cercopithecidae; genus Colobus; species Colobus angolensis. Next base: position 815,538 of record NW_012116077.1, read on the forward strand.
GGAGAGTGGGCCACAGAATGTCTCTCCATTGCTGATGGGGATTGCTTTTTGGCCCATCTCTTGCTTCTTATAATTATTGGCAATGACACCAAAGCCGATCAAGATAGCCTCAACTCTGTATGTGAGTAGTAATTGATAATAGACTAGCCTTAGATCACATTCTTACTGTTTGAAAGAAGACCCAGTGGTCCTCGTGGGATTTCTTCAGAGCTAAATGAGACCAGGACTTTGGGAGGTGTGGATGGGGTCACTACAGCAAGGTGGCCTCATCCTGTGGCATGGAGTTCTGTTGAAAATGATTAATGAGATTAATTAAACAGATTTGGTCCCAGATTCTGTTGGTCAGATTAATCAGAGTGACATATTCATGTATAATTCCATATTTAGCCAAGAATGTGTTGGGCTAATGGGCGGCTTGTTGAGAGAGTCAATCCACTGTGGGCTGTGGGTGTATTTGCACATTTTTTTGCCGATTATGACAAGACTGGAAGACCCCAGCTGCTCTCTACCCGGCCATTTCTCAGGATTGTATTTGAATTACTGAAAACAGTCTTTAGGGATGAGATGATGTCTTCCCTCAGACAGAGAGGGTTTGTTTCCACTTGCTGTAACAGTAATGAATTCCCCAAGCTCACTGTTCATCCCCTATTACGTAGCCCACTGTGTGTCCCTATCCAGGATAGGTCATTTGCTTCACCAACGTGAGACTTGGGGAGCACAGATAACCAGTGGGAACATGGGTAGCCAGTATGTGCATCATGCTGATGCCCTGGCTACTGCTTTTGCCGTAAGTAATAAGGCCATTTGTCTCTGACTCAGGAGTCCCATGTCTTTTGCCAGTATCCACAAAACAGTAACAGGTTAACTGTTTGATAAGTAGGGTAAAACCTCATGCCCTGTGTAATTCTCTACAATATCTTGTCTTTCCATTTTCTTAACAATGTCTTTTAAGAGCACAAGTTTTTAATTGTGATAAAGTTCAATTTATCAATTCTTTTATGGATTGTGCTTTTGTGTCATACCTAATAATCCTTTACCTAATCCCAGGTCACACAGATTTTTTTTGCCTGTGTTTTCTTCTTACCAGAGTTTTATGTCTCACATTTAGATGTATAATCCAGTTTGGATTAATTTTTAAATAAAGTGTTATTTTAGGTCAAGGTTCAATGTTTCTTTTTCTTTTTGCCTATTGATGTTCCAGTTATATCAACACATCTGTTGAAAGGCTATCCTTCTTCATTCAATTGCTTTTCCATCTTTGTAAAAAACCAATTAGCCATATAAGTGCAGATCTATTTCTAGACTCATTATTCTTTTCCATTGATATGTTTCTTTATCTCTTCTTTAATACCATACTGTTTGATTACTATGACATTATATACATGATAATTTAAAAAGTGAAACAAATTGAAATGCAAACATAAAACTCGATGGTATATTTCCATTATAGAATGTATTTGCTACAGTGTGGAATGAGAGTGTAATTCATATTCGATACTGTATATAGTATTACATACTGCACGCAAACATATAAACTAGTGAGTTTATTAAGTATTAAATAATGAGATATCTAATCTTTTTGATGTGTTGTTGAATTGGTTTTACTAGGATTTTTTTTTTTTTTTTTTTGAGACAGAGTCTCGCTCTGTCGCCCAGGCTGGAGTGCAGTGGCCGGATCTCAGCTCACTGCAAGCTCCGCCTCCTGGGTTTATGCCATTCTCCTGCCTCAGCCTCCCAAGTAGCTGGGACTACAGGCGCCCACCACCTCGCCTGGCTAGGTTTTGTATTTTTAGTAGAGACGGGGTTTCACCGTGTTAGCCAGGATGGTCTCGATCTCCTGACCTCGTGATCCGCCCATCTCGGCCTCCCAAAGTGCTGGGATTACAGGCTTGAGCCACCGCGCCCGGCCGGTTTTACTAGGATTTTATTGAGGATTTTTGCATCAATGTTCATTGGAAATACTGTCTTGTAGTTTTCTTTTCTTGTTGTGTCTTTGTCTGGTTTTGGTACCAGGATGATGCTGGCCTCATAAAATAAATTTGGAAGTATTCCATCCTAGTTCTTTTTTTTTTTTTTTTGGAAAAGTTTTAAAAAGGATTAATATTAATTCTCCTTTGAATTCTTGGTAGAATTCAGCCGTGAAGCCATCTGTTCCTGGGGTTTTCTTTGTTGGAATGTTTTAGTAGCCACTTCAGTCCCTTTATTTCTTACTGGTCCGTTCAGGCTTTCTGTTTCTTCCTAAGTTAATTTTGGTAGGTTGTATGTTTCTAGGAATTCATCCATTTCCTCTAGATTTTCCAATTTGTTGGCATATAGTTGTTCATAATAATCCCTTATGATACTTTTTAAAAAAAATTCGGAGGCATCCATTGTCAGGTCTTCACTTTCATTTCTGATTTCATTTATTTGTGTGTCTTCTCTTCTCTTTCTTAGTCTAGGTAAAGGTTTGTCAATTTTATTTTTTTCAAAAATTAGTTTTATTAATTTTTCTATAGCTTTATTATTCTCTATTTGATTTATCTCTGTTCTTATTTTTATTACTCCTTTCCTTCTGCTAACTTTGGGTTTAGTTTGTTCTTTTTCCTAGTTCCTTGAGGTGTAACATTAGGTAGTTTGAGGTGTTTCTTCTTTTTTGATGTAGGTGTTTGTTGCTATATGCTTCCTTCTTAGAACTGCTTTTGCTTCATCCCATATGTTTTGGTATGCTGTGTTTCCATTTGTCTCAAGATATTTTTACATTTCCCCTTTTTTCTTTGACCCACTGGCTGCTCAAGAGCATGTTTAATTTCCACATATTTGTGAATTTTCCTCCTGTTACTTATTTCTAGTTTCATATCATTGTGGTCAGAAAAGGCACTTGATATGATTTTGATTTTTTTTTTTTTTTGAGACAGAGTCTCGCTCTATTGACCATGCTAGAGTGCAGTAGTGTGATCTCAGCTCACTGCAACCTTCACCTCCCAGGTTCAAGGGACTCTTTTGCCTCAGCCTCCTGAGTAGCTGGGATTACAGTCACCCACCACCACGCCTGGCTAATTTTTGTATTTTTAGTAGAGACGAGGTTTCACCGTTGCCCAGGCTGGTCTTGAACTCCTGACCTCAGGTGATCCACCCGCCTCGGCCTCCCAAAGTGCTGGGATTAAAGGCATGAGCCACCGCACCTGGTCCCATTATATCATTCTCATGTCTTTGTGTCCTGATAGCTTAGCTCCCACTTATAAGTGAGAACATATGATATTTTGTTTTCTATTCCTGAGTTATTGCACTTAGAATAATGGCCTCCAACTCCATCCAAGTTGCTGCAAAAGACATTATTTCATTCCTTTTTATGGCTGAGTAGTATTCCATGGTGTATTATACCACATTTTCTTCATGTACTCGTTGGTTGATGGGCACATAAGTTGGTTCCATATCTTTGCATTTGCAAATTGTGCTGCTATAAACATACGAGTGCATGTGACTCTTTTCCTTTGGGTAGATACCCAGTAGTGGGATTGCTGGATCGAATCGTAGTTTTATTTTTAGTTCTTTAAGAAATCTCCATACTGTTTTTCACATTGGTTGTACTAGTTTATATCCCACCAGCAGTGTAAAAGTGGTCCCTTTTCCCCCACATCCATGCCAACATCTATTGCTTTTGGACTTTTTAATTGTGGCCATTCTTTCAGGGGTAAGGTGGTATCTCATTGTAGTTTTAATTTGCATTTCCCTGATGATTGGTGATGTTGAGCATATTTTCATATATTTGTTGGCTCTTTGGGCATCTTCTTTTGAGAAATGTCTATTCATGTCATTTGCCCATAAAGTGAAAGCAAACTTATTAAGAAAACAAAAGAATAAAGAATGGCTACTCCTTAGGCAGAGCAGCCCCATAAGTTATTATCTTATGAACAGCCTGCCACAAAATGGCTGGTTGTAGTCCCCTTGCCCTCCCACACAAGGAAGTGGTATATATTGGGGGTTCAGTATTGGCCTCTGCTGCTGGGAAGTTGGGAATGGACACACAACTTTTATGATCAGCCATGGTGAGGGGAAGCCCATGCAATTGAGCCCATGTAGAGCCTTCATCTCTGCAGCCATGGGCATTCTGTACATTGGCCCCTTGAGTAAGCTTCAGGATAGTTGGGGAAAGAGGTTGATATTCCAATGCAAGTAATCTTGTTCACATAGTTATCAAGACCCTCCATCACAGTTGATGCCCTCTGTTGGGCATTTATATGGAACACAATAAATGGCAGCATTGCAATTATGTACTATATTGTTGTACATAATTGTTGATGCCCTCTGTTGGGCATTTATATGGAACACAATGGTAGAGGTTGGACCTCTACCATTAGTAGGGGTCCAACCACATACCACTTCCCCAAAACCTCCTTTTTACCAATACTATAAATTTTGTTCATTCCAGGTCCCTGGACCATATGGTGTAGAGCCATACCTTAGGCCACTTCTCCTTCCAAGCAAAGTGAACAACCAGATATGCCACTTGAAATTATGTTTGCAGAAAAGACTCTTCTTCAGTGACCTTCTGGGCTACCCCTGTGTAGGGCTGTGATCTACAATAATGTGCTCTGGCTGGTGCCCTTAGGTCATGCAGAAATGTGCTAAAATAGCTTTAAATGTTCTACTCTTCAAATAGCTGGTTAGAGAGAGGTCCCTGTATTAGTTTTCTAGGGCTGCCATAACAAAGTACCACAGACAGGTGACTTAAACAACAAAAATGTATTTCCTTACAGTTCTGGAGGCTAGAAGTTCAAGATCAAGGTGTCAGCTGAATTGGTTCCTTTTTGCTACAATTTGAGTGTTTGTGTTCCCTCCAGAATTCATGTTGAAACTTAATCCCCAATGCACAAGTATTAAGAGGTAAGGCCTTTAGGAGGTGATTAGGCCACGAGAGCTCTGCTGTCATGGATGGGATCAGTGCCTTGTGAAAGGGCTGAGGGAACTAGCTAGGCCCTTTTGCCCTTCTGTCCCTTTTGCCATGTGAGGAAACAGTGTTCAAGGTGCCATCTTGGAAGCAGAGACCAGGCCCTTACCAGACAATGAACTTGCTGTCAACTTGATCTTGGACTTTCCAGGCTCCAGAACTGTGAGAAATAAATTTCTATTATTTATAAATTACCCAGTCTAAGGTATTTTGTCATAGTGGCAGGAATGGACTGAGTCACTTCTGAAGGCCTCTATGCTTGGGTTTATTGGTGGCTGTCTTCTCCATGTGTCTTCACATGGTATTCCCTATGCATGTGTTTGTGTCCTAATCTCTTCTTCTTAGAAGAACATCAGTGGTGTTGGATTAGGGCCCACCCTAATGACCTCATTTAACCTTAGTTACTTCTTTAAAAACCCTATCTCCAAATATAGTCACATTCTGTGATTCTGGAGGTTAGGGCTTCAACACTTGAATCTGACAGGGACACAACTCAGCCCAAAGCAGTCCCCATGAAACCATAAGTGTGGGTTGCAAAAGAGAAGGCAGTGTGGCTGGTATGAACACACTGGCAGTGTGAGCTGCTGCTTAGGTACCTTTGTTGTGCCTCCAGAACCTGTTCAAGGCCAATCCATATATACCACTTGTAATTTAAGCTTCCTCTGTATTCTTCTGTAGTCAAGCAGGTCCATCAAAAAGGAATGTAATAGGGATCACTACTCCTTAATTTTGTGAGTCTTGACGATGGCCCTAATTTCTGTAAGTTTCCTTTGCATGTAGTATTGATTTTGGTTTACTATTTTGACAGTGTAGTATAGTGGTTAAGAGCATGAACTCTGAAGCTAGTTTCTGGTTTACATTACAGTTCTACCAATTACTAAGTAGTGACCTCGGGCAAGTTACTTTAGCTTATAATGCCTTAATTTCCTTTTCTGTAAAATGTGTACAATTATAGTACCTACCTTATAGTGCTGTTTTGAGGAATAATATGCTAACATATGGAAAGTGCTTGAAAGAGTGTCTGGCATGTAATAAGTGCTATGCATGTGTTTGCTATCACTGCCATAATTAGAAGGGAGAGTAAGTTCCAGACTTCCACCTAGCCCTTCCTATCATAAAAACTCTCACTCTGCAGGTCAGGAAGTCAATTGAGCTGTTTTGCCAGTTGCTAGTTTTATTGATTACAACTGTAAATCCAGCAACTGGGGAAATCACCAGAGTGGATTTATAGACCCACTGAGCCCACCATGAGTTGAATTTAGGCCAAAATTCCAATTATCATTTGATCTTCACAAGCCCTCACTCTGACTGTGGGCAACAGTGTTGTTGAGTTCGCAGGATTAGTGACAGCTCAGAGCTATTGTCCCATAATCCCTGAAGAGCATGTGTGTATTTGAACATTTACCTTGGTAAATTTCTGCAGACCTTTGCTGGGGATAGCTGGGAATATTTATAGTACATAATTGCAATGCTGCCATAGCATCCTTCCTCAAGGTACTCAGTCTCCCTTTTATTCTAGGGAATCTGGGTATATGAACTGAGAAGCTGTGACACTCTATCATGGTGATCCAACTTTCTGTTTGCCAAAATTCCTTTGGTTAAGCAGATCAAGTCTCTATATCAGTCCTAGGGTTCCTATGATCAATTAATTGCCATGAGAGATCACTGTGGGTCAAACCATTTTGATTGTCACTCAGTAGCTCTATTCTGGGACATGGTTATCAGTTTTTGCTGTGAAACAAACCACCGAAAGCTTAAACAACTACCATTTATTTAGTTAACGATTGTTGGGGGTTGAAAATTTGGGCTGGGCTCAGCTGGGCTGGTCTTTTGCTTGCATCAGCTGAACTCACTCATATGTCTGTGGTCTGCTGCTGTTGGTTTTAGTGACACCACTTCTAGGGATTAGTTGGCCATGAGTTGGGCCAAAAGGGATGATTGGAGCATGTATCTCTCCACATCTGGTTTGTTTGCAGGATGGCAGCAGGTTTCCAAGACTAGCAAGCCCCAGTGCAAAAGCACTTTTCCAGCTTTTGCTTGCACCATTTTAACCAATGTCCCATTGACCAAAGCAAGTCACACAGCAGATTCAAGAGAAAGAAATAGATCCAAATAGTTCTTCAAATAATCGTCTCATTTTATGTGATCCTCCCACTTCCACTCTCTGTACCTGGAGAGCAGGGGGTGCCTCTTCCATGAAAATGACTTCCACCTATGCTGCAGCCTTTTCCTGGGAATCATTGGTGCACTACACTCTGATTTATTTTTCAGTTTGATCCCATCAGCATTCATTTCAGGAATCTGTCAAAGTCTTTGCTCTGCCATCCTCACCCTCTCCACTGCTTTTACCAATGAATTTATACTTCTTTATAATTGTTTCTATTTGTTTTGGGAAGCTAAATACCTGTGTTCAATTGAGTATCTTGCACCACAACAACCTCAGATTACATTTTAATCTACTATCTATAGATCAATGGTAGCAGTGCAAAAAATTACATGTATATGTACTATATTCTTCCTATATGTACATGTATATGTATGTATATATGTACATACATAAGCATATGTAAATAACATATATGTGTGTGTATCTATCTATATACACATATATATATATATATATATATATATATATATATATATAGAGAGAGAGAGAGAGAGAGAGAGAGAGAGAGAGAGGCTTGCTCTGTCACCGAGCCTGGAGTGCAGTGGTGAGATCATAGCTCACTGCAGCCTTGATCTCCCAAGCTCGAGCAATCCTCCTGCCTCAGTCTCTTGAGTATCTGGGACTACTACAAGCATGTGCCACCACAAATGGCATTGCCCACGCTGGTTCTGGACTCCTGAGCTCACGGAACTCTCCTGCTTCAGCCTCCCAAAGTGCTGGGATTACAGGCATGAGCTACCATGCCTGGCCTCTTCCCATATATGCTGAGCGAGTGGTTCAGAAAAAAAGAATCAAGGTATATGCACTCTACTGTGAGAAAGAAGAGCAAAAGATGACTTGTATAATTTTCCTAAGACAAGAACTTTGGCCTAATTCTACTGTTTCATATTTGGTGTGTAGCGTGAGAGAGAAGGAGGCATTTCCTTTGCTTAATGTATTACTTTAGGCCATTTTGACCACTGTGTCTCTCCTAGAGCTCTCGTTGGGATTTTATCAATTTTAGGCTGCTTGTGCTGTTCTGTCTGCCTTAGGCAAACTTTTTTTTTCTTTTTTTTTTCTTTTTTTTTTGAGATGGAGTCTCGCTCTGTCGCCCAGGCTGGAGTGCAGTCGTGTGACCTCGGCTCACTGCAAGCTCCACTTCCCAGGTTCACACTGTTCTCCTGCCTCAGCCTCCCAAGTAGCTGGGACTACAGGTGCCCACCACCACGCCTGGCTAATTTTTTTGTATTTTTAGTAGAGATGGAGTTTCACCATGCTAGCCAGGATGGTCTCGATCTCCTGACCTTGTGATCCGCCTACCTTG
>NW_012116077.1:823984-833168 GCF_000951035.1 Colobus angolensis palliatus
TTTTGTATTTTTAGTAGAGATGGAGTTTCACCATGCTAGCCAGGATGGTCTCGATCTCCTGACCTTGTGATCCGCCTACCTTGGCCTCCCAAAGTGCTGGGATTACAGGCTTGAGCCACGGCACCCGGCCTAGGCAAACATTTTAATATAGAAATGAGGCAAGGGACCAAGGCCTGGGCAACCTGAAGGGCAGGGAGTTATGAAAAGGCGAGGAGAAGGCTGCCTAGCCCTCTTCTTGCTATCACAGCCACCGCCCCTGGCGTTTCCACAGCCTAGTTGTAAGCCTTCTGCCTAGCCACCAGTCATCCTGCCTATTTGGCTCCCCTTCCTTTTGACACCACTACAAATGACCAATAAGCATAATATTCATCCACAACAGTAACCAAATATAGGTAAATTAAAAATAACTAGGGTTGGGCGTGGTGGCTCACGTCTGTAATCCCAGCACTTTGGGAGGCCAAGGTGGGCAGATCACCTGAGGTCAGGAGTTTGAGAACAGTCTGGCCAGTATAGTGAAACCCCATCTCTACTAAAAATACAAAAATTAGCCAGCTGTGGTGGCACATGCCTGTAATCTCAGCTACTTGGGAGGCTGAGGCAGGAGAATCGCTTGAACCCGGGAGGCAGAGCTTGCAGTGAGCCAAGATCGCATCACTGCACTCCAGCCTGGGCAACATAGTGAGACTCTTTCTCAAATAATAATAATAAGAATGATGATTTTCTTTTACATTATATTAAAATAATACATAATAATATGGGCAAGAGCATGGATAAATGAATGGCTTTGTAAATTGCCTGAGGGAGTGGGAATTGTTATAACTTTTTAATTTAATTTAATTTATTTTGAGACAAGGTCTTGCTCTGTTGCCCAGGCTGGGGTGCAGTGGCACAATCATGCCTCACTGCAGCCTTGGCCTCTCAGGCTCAAGCAATCCTCTCACCTCAGCCTCCTGAGTAGCTGGGACTACAGACCTGTGCCACCATGTCCAGTTAATTTTTTACTTTTTTGTAGAGATAGGGTCTCATTATGTTACCCAGGCTGTTCTCGAACTCCTAAGGCTCCAGTGATCCTCCTGTCTTGGCCTCCTAAGTGCTGGGATTACAGGTGTGAGCTACCACGTCCAGCCTGGTACAACTTTTTACATAGGAATTGGAAATAGCTATTAAAATTAAGACTGCAAAACTTTAAAAAAATTAATTTACTTATTTATTTACTTTTAGAGATGGGGGTCTCGCTATGTTGCCCAAGCTGGTCTCAAACTCCTGGGCTCAAGCAATTCTCTCACCTCAGCCTCCCAAGAAGCTGGGACTACAGGTAACCACCACTGTGCCCAGTAAGATGGCAAAACTTTTGACAGAGTGGTTCCATTCATACAAATGTGCAATGCTATATACACATAAAAATGAACTGTTAACATTTGAATCTATTTCTTTTCTCTTGAATCTGCTCTGTGACTTGCCTTGTTAATGAGACATTGGCTAAAATGGAGCAACATTGCTAGTAATCAAAACATGCAAATTAAAACAACAGTGAGATTCCCTTTTCACCTATCAGAATGTCAAATGATTAAAAGAGTGTGAATGCTAATTGTTAGGAACCGCTGATGTGTATGTTCATATATATATTAGTACAAGCTAGTGGAAGGCAGTTTGACAATATGTATCAAAATCCTTACATGAAAACCCTTTGATCTAAGAATTCTACCTCTATGAATATATCCCTGGAAAATATCAGAAAGGTGTAAAATGATGTGCATGCAAAATATTAATCTCAGGATTGCTTATGATTGTGAAAAATTTGAAACCATCCCAAAATCCATCAACAGGAGATCAGTTAATTATTGGCCATCCATAAGGAATAACACACAGCCAATAAAGTATCAACATGGGAACATATGCAAGACATATTATTATGTTTAAAAGCAATGGTGGGGGTATATGTTGTTTTGTTTGTTTGGTTTTATTTGTTTTTTGTTTGTTTGCTTTTGAGACGGGGTATAGCTCTGTCACCCAGGCTGGAGTGCAGTGGCATGATCTCGGCTCACTGCAACCTCCACCCATGGGTTCAAGCAATTCTCCTGCATCAGCCTCCTGAGTAGCTGGGACCACAGGCAAGTGCCACCACACCCAGCTAATTTTTGTATTTTCAGTAGAGACGGGGTTTCACCATGCTGGCCAGGCTGGTCTTGAACTCCTGACCTCAGGTGATCTGCCTGCCTCAACCTCCCAAAGTGCTAGGATTACAGGCGTGAGTCCCCGCACCTGGACTGCATAGTTTTATCTGATTCCATTTTTGTTTTACGATTTGTAAATATATCTATGTGTGTATACATGTTTGTGCTTATAAATATATGCAAACAATTGATAAAAAACATATACAAATTAGCAGTCTTTCTCTCTGGGGGTTATGAGCCCAGGAATTTTACTTTTCTCATAATAAACATTTATAATGTTTAATGTTTTACAAGCCATCAGAAAAACAATATTGAAAACTTCAGAAATTTAGAAAAGTTGCTCAACTGCACTGATAATTAAATGAATGCAAATTAGAAGAATAATGAACTGTATCGCCTATCATATTGGCAATAAAAACATTTAAGATTGTTAACACTCAAGGTAACATAGAGCCCTGATTTCTAAACTTTTTTGATCAATCACATGTATTAGTAAAACGTTTTGGCTTTGGACACTAAATGTATATGTATATGTAATTGTTTTCATAAATAAAGATGGGGTCATACTATTCCTACTGTTCTGCCACTTGTAAATTCATATGTACAATGATGGTCACTGAAACAATTTTTGACATATGAAAAACTAGAAACATTCAGAATGTCCATCAATAGGGATCTGGTTAAATAAATTATTGACCATTATTAGTCAATATATATATAGACCACTATTCAGTCATCAAAGAGAGTGAGGTAGGTGTACATTCTTGAAAAGGTAAGAGCAATATGTCAATACATAAAGTCGGGAAGTAGATGCAGTAAACGTAATAGTAGTTGGTGGCAAGGGTAGGAGGGGAAAGTGAAGCTGTGTAGGGAATTTGCTTTCTATTGTTTTATATATTTCTGCTTTGAAAATTTCTAAAAACTTGATTGAATGACTTTTCTAATCAGAAGAATACGAAGGATCTAACACAAAAACAGAAGTATTGCTTGAATTATTCAAGCAGAATGCACACATTTTAAAGTCCAGAAAAGTTGTGGGTTTTGTATATTTGTACTAGCTCAGAGTTGAGGATTGAAAAACGTTCCTAAAGGGATCTGAGACAACAGGAAATGGGTTTGTACTTCTGACTTGCTCAAGATCATGCTTATGAAGGACATTTTATATCGTTTTGAGCAAGTTTTGTGTTGCTTTTGTTAAAACTTAAAAACTGAAAAAAACTTAACAATTAAACATAATTTTAAAGAAAAGACAGCCTGGGTTAGGAAGCTAGGTCTCCCACGTCAGCACGTGCCCTGCCCCGCCTGGAGTTCTGGGGCCCGAGCCAGGACAGTCAGGCTAAACTGACTCTAGGCCACGCGGACCCCGTGGGGCGGGGCGGAACCTGGCAGGGCTCCAGTGACCGCTGGGGCCAGAGCCCTGCCGGGAAAGGAGGGCTTCCGCCTTGCAGTGCAGCTCGGATCAGCAGCCGCCCAGCAGGCCTCCCGCCGGTATTTCCCCGCATCCATCCCTCTGTCCCAAGGTCGGTGGGTCAGCGGAGCCTGATGGAGGTCTTGGGCTCTGGGCACTATGTTGGAGGCGGCATCAGGTCCATGGCGGCGGCAGCCCTGTCTGGCCTGGCGGTGCGGCTGTCGCGCTCGCAGGGGACCCGCGGCTCGTACGGCGCCTTCTGCAAGACGCTCACGCGCACGCTGCTCACCCTCTTCGACCTGGCCTGGCGGCTGCGCAAGAACTTCTTCTACTTCTACATCCTGGCCTCGGTGATTCTCAACGTCCACCTGCAGGTATACATTTAGAGCCACTAACTTTGTGGCATTTGGGGGCTCCTCGGCAGGATGGCTGACTTCCACCCACCTGCTCACCCACCCTAGAGCAAAGCGACCAACTCCGCTCCTGCATGCAGACTTGCCACTCATTCTTTCCATTGCCTCATCTTTTAGTATAAATGGGTAGCCAAAAAAAGAAAAAAAAATCGGCATTTGTGGAAAGCCTGCAATATAACCAAAACCGTCTAAGACAGAATGAAAAATTGACTCTCAAGTAAATATTGGAAGGAACAGAATACAGCTTAAAAATTTGAAAATCCTTAAACATATCTGAGAAGTTTTTGCATCCGTAAAACAAAACAGCGCGAACTTTAGGAAATGACAATTGGCACAGAATGCAATAAGAAAAAAAAAGAAAAACGGGGAAAGGTAACTAAAAACCTAAGGAAAGATAAACTGAACAAGAATGGCTCAGACAGCAGGCAAAGCTCCCAATTAGAATCGAAGTGAATAGACCCAATTGAATGGAATGAACTCTAAGCAATAGATGGATTGAATAATAAGCTGGAGGACATTAATAACATGTTCTGGAAGGCATACATTTCTTCGACCCAAAGGAAAAAAAATGACAGAAAGAAACTACAGGGAAAAACATTAAAAACTGTGCAAGAAACTCATGTTTCACATATGAAGCAACCTCAGATTTTGAACAGTTGCTAAAAGTGTGAGAAAGGGAATCTGTTTGAATATTGGCACATGGATCAAGACTCTGGAGTCGGTGATGAGAAAATCCAATCAGAGCATTCCACTTTGCTATTCATTGAACCAGGTAGCCAACAAAAGAGTTAAAAATTAGTGATATGACTATATTCAGGGGGAAGGAGAGCTGAGGGGGCAGCAGGAAGTCAGCAGAAAATGCCTCATGTCATCAAGTCAAGAAATAGTAATAAAGGCATGCTATTGAAAAAGAGGGGTATAATCTCTAAACAAGCATGTGTAAAAGTTTGTGTTTCTGATTTGGGGATGCAAGAGTTGAGAAGGAGGGACAGTTTTATTACTTTTCATTCCATGTCTTTGTTCTACTGTTTGATTTTTAAAAACTATACACATGTATTGCTTTTGCTTCGATTAAAAATTAAGATATTAAAATGAATTTATCGCATTTAGAATGAAATTTGGAGGGCAGTGCTAAGAGTATCAGGTGGACTCCGAGTTAAAAATAAGTGCCTTCCTATCTTTCTTCAGTAGTATCTGTATATCCTACAAGGTTCCTGGGTGATCACACAAACTATGATTTCCTTGACTTTGTAAATGTCTCGTTTCCAAACAGACCACAGGCCACATGGAAATGCTTTAAAACTAAAAAATGGGCCGGGCGGGGTGGCTCACACCTGTAATCCCAGCACTTTGGGAGGCCAAGGCAGGTGGATCACCTAAGGTCAGGAGTTAGAGACCAGCCTGGCCAACATGGTGAAACCCCATCTCTACTAAAAACACAAAATATTAGCCAGGCATGGTGGCGGGCACCTGTTATCACAGCTACTTGGGAGGCTGAGGCAGGAGAATCACGTGAACCAGGGAGGCGGAGGTTGCAGTGAGCCGAGATTGCGCCATTGCATTCCAGCCTGGGCAACAGAGCAAGACTCTGTCTCAAATAAATAAATAAATAAACATAAAAATAAGAATGGCAATAGTCTTCATGTAGCCCAGAGCTTCTTCACACCATGAAACTTTTCATGAGCAAACCTGTGGAATGTCATCGTTAAGATAAAAATTAAACAATAAATATGTGATTAATTTTCAAAACTTAAAAATTGAAGGCTGGGCACGGTGGCTTACGCCTGAAATCCCAGCACTTTGGGAGGCTGAGGCGGGCAGATCGTTTGAGCTCAGCAGTTCAAGACCAGCCTGAGCAACATGCCAAAACCCTGTTACTAATAAAAATACAAAAATTAGCTGGGCATGGTGGTACGTGTCTGTAGTCCCACCTACTCAAGAGGCTGATGTGGGAGGATGGTTTGAGCCAGGGAGGTGGAGGTGGTAGTGAGCCAAGATCGCACACCACTGCACTCCAGCCTGGGTGACAGAGCCACACCCTGTCTCAAAAAAAAAAAAAAAATCGGACAGGGGCCCAGTGATGTTTATATGATCTTAAATTTTAGTGTTGATCATAAGAGCAAAACATGAGTTCACCTGGGGTCAAATTAAGAAACTAATGTAAAATTTTAAATAAAAGAAAGTAAAACATAATAGCAGAACAGTGGAAATAAACTCCTACATCCAACAGTAGGAGCTGGTTAAATAAAAATAGCACACCTGTATAATAGAATACTATGTGGCCATTAAAATGATAAGGAATTATATTTTACTGATGTGGAATGAATTTAATAAATGTAAAGTCACCTAATCAATGATTCAAGTGATTGAGTCAAAGAGTGATACATGTATATTATATAATATATTCATATACTCAACTCAGTTATAGAGAAATAATAAATGGAAACAGTGCACACTTACAATATGCCATACAATGCTCCAAGCATTTCATATACATCTTTTTTTTTTTTTTTTTTTTTTTTTTTTGAGACGGAGTCTCGCCCAGGCTGGAGTGCAATGGCGGGATCTCGGCTCACTGCAACCTCCGCCTCCCGGATTCAATTCAAGCGATTCTCCTGCATTAACCTCCCGAGTAGCTGGGATTACAGGTGTGCACTACCATGCCTGGTTAATTTTTGTACTATTAGTGGAGACGGGATTTCACCATGTTGGCCAGGCTAGTCTCGAACTCCCGACCTCAGATGATCCACCCACCTCAGCCTCCCAAAGTGCTGGGATTACAGGCGTGAGCCACCACGATTGGCCTATATACATCATTTAATCCTCACAACAACCCTGAGATAGGGACTATTGTTAACAATTTTCAAGAGAAGAGAGAAACACAGAGAAGTATAGTGGCAGAGTGATAAAATATTGCAAACAATATTATTCTTCCTACTAATATGAGACATTCATTGCATGACTAATTTTAATCTTATTTTTATTATTTAAGAAATTGGGGCTGGGCACAGTGGCTCACACCTGTAATCCCAGCACTTTGGGAGGCTGAGGTGAGTGGATCACAAGATCAGGAGTTCGAGAGCAGCCTGGCCAGCATGGTGAAGCCCCATCTCCACTGAAAATACAAAAAAAAAAAGAAAAAAAAATTAGCTGTGCATGGCAGTGCATGCCTGTAGTCCCAGCTACTTGGGAGGCTGAGGTAGGAGAATCGCTTGAACCCGGGAGGCGGAGGTTGCAGTGAGCCGAGATTACGCCACTGCACTCCAGTCTGGGTGACAGAGCGAGACTCTGCCTCAAAAAGAAAAAAAAAAACACAAACCAAAAAAATCCCAAAAAACAAAAACAAACAAAAAAAAAGAAAGAAAGAAAAAAATAAATTGGAAGCCATCCTTTAAAGTTTTCTCGTAAAATTCATGATACAAGTGGATGCCATGGATCCTGGAATTTGTGGAACCAGGGCTAGACACTCCATTCCTGTAGTGTCATTTCAGCACTCCCGAGCCGCTGCACCACTACACTATGGAGAACTGACGGAAACTCAGAGTCACTTAAAAAAGAGGATGGGATTTTTTTTTTTTTTTTAGACAGGGTCTCACTCTGTTGCCCAGGCTGGAATACAGTGGTGCAGTCTCAGCTCACTACAACCTCTGCTTCCCGGGCTCAGGCAATCCTCCCACTTCAGCCTCCTGAGTAGCTGGGACTACAGGCACATGCCACCATGCCCAGCTAATTTTTGTATTTTTTTTGTAGAGGCGGGGTTTTGTCATGTTGCCCAGGCTGGTCTCGAACTCCCGGCCTCAAGCCATCTGCCCACCTTGGCCTCCCAAGGTGTTGGGATTACAGGCATGAGCCTCCACGCCCGTTCAAGGATGGGAATTCTAACAAAAGAAATTATTTTTAATGAAACATCAAAAGCATTCTTTATAAAAGGAACTCAAATCAAATTGGGTTTAATGTGGAAATTGTAAATAATTAAATGTCACATTTTCCTCAGAAAACACAACTTTTTGCCCATTAACAGAACATGTTAAAATATACACATTTCTAAAGTTACTCCCAGTTTAAAATTTTAACTTGCAAATAGTACAGGCTTTTTGGCTTTATGTTTCACTTTTCAAATCATTTCCTCCACTTCACTGCAGGTAATTTGTCTCATACTACAGTACTGCTGTCCCACCTTCCCCGCAAAAAAGGCAAGACAGCCAGTGAAACTACAGCATCCTCTGATTTATCAACCTGCTCTCTTTTGTGATTGCTGGGCTTTCATGAGCTGAATATCTCTGGCAACTTTTGGCATAGATTTAACTGTAAAGTTAACTGAAATTCTCTTGAGAACTACTAACATGCTTCTGAGCAACAGAAACTGTCTTTTAACTCAGACTTTCACATAGGTACAATTCTCTTAAAGCAGCAAATGGGAGGGATCTCCTCTCTTATATGCCAGATCAAAGGCAAATTCCTGTTCTACCCTGATTCCTTATAATTTCGTATTTCCTTTCCTCTAGGTCCTCTCCTGATATTCCCAGACTTCTGGCTTTACAGGCAGAGATGCAGGTTTCAGGCCCCGGACTTCCCTCAGACCGATCTACAGCCTGGGCTTTCTGTTGCCATCCTTGACCTCTTCCTTGGGTGCAGTTTCGTAACTGCATTCAGACTCAGACAGATACTGGTCACCTGAATGACTACTGGCATTGATCTCCTTTTCCAGAAACTCAGAGAGACTGTTTTTAGAACCCTCATCTCCCAATATAGGGGTGGGAGTGGTCAGAGAGTTATAAACACCCTGTCTTCCAAGGCATGGCTTACCACAAGTCCCCAATTTGAGTAGTTTTAGTGCAAATCTAATAGCTTTCTTTCAAACCTTTCCTGAAACATGCTTAGGAACTTAGAGGTGCGGTTCATAAAGTTTTGTTGAGCCAAATAATCTAAATGATTCTGGGCAAAGTAATCAAATTCTTTTTTTTTTTTTTTTTTGAGACGGAGTCTCGCTCTGTCACCCAGGCTGGAGTGCTGTGGCCAGATCTCAGCTCACTGCAAGCTCCGCCTTCCGGGTTCACGCCATTCTCCTGCCTCAGCCTCCCGAGTAGCTGGGATCACAGGCAAGTGCCACCACACCCAGCTAATTTTTGTATTTTCAGTAGAGACGGGGTTTCACCATGCTGGCCAGGCTGGTCTTGAACTCCTGACCT
>NW_012116077.1:833218-843370 GCF_000951035.1 Colobus angolensis palliatus
GTTTTTAGTAGAGACGGGGTTTCACCGTGTTAGCCAGGATGGTCTCGATCTCCTGACCTCGTGATCCGCCTGTCTCGGCCTCCCAAACTGCTGGGATTACAGGCTTGAGCCACCACGCCCGGCCAGTAATCAAATTCTTAACAGGCAGAGGCTCCAGGACAAATAAGGATATCCAATATTTGGGGCTTTACTGGGTAGTAATGTCTGTCTATCACCTGTATTTATCCTCCAAGTACTCCTTTGTTCTGGAGAAGTGAATCCCGGTGACTTTTAGCAGTTCCCCCAAAGAGAAGATGTTAGGTAGGAAAAAAAACAGTAACACAGACAGTAATTACTTTTCATTCCTTGTATTCCCAGCATGTATAAACACCCTTCTCCCATTCATATGATGCCAAAAACGCTCCCTCTTGGCATAATTTAATTAATTCACATGCAACCAAGAGAGAGGCGACACATACAAACATTTCCAGCTACCATAGTCAGAGGTGAAGTCATGGGGCCTCTGTTTATAGTTCACGTTCTCCCAGTGATGTCTTTTCTTTTTCTAGTTCTGCCATTATCCCAATTTGATATTCTATAATTCCATGATCTAAATGGCGAATTCACCATCACCACTCTATCCTATTTATAATACTAAAGAAAGAAGAGGTGAGAAAAGTTTCAAAAAAAAAAAAAAAGGAAGACAATAAACAGGGAAATATATGTAGAGGGTAGGGTCTTCATTTCTGTACATAGCCATGTGGTGGTTCTGTTACTTATGATTTCTCTATCAATTCCACATTCCCTTTGCTTTAGCCACTGGGGAGGCTCAGTCCTTCATTCCTAAGGAATCTGAGCCCTTGGGAGTCCTTTGTAGGGTTGTAGTATTATGTCATGCACCCCTCAGGATTATAGTATAAAAAGATACCTTAGAGGATGCCCTGAGAATCATCTATATTACTCTCTGTCATCATTCTATAGCAGAAACAACAAAATCACCTTTTTTTGCATGGTTCTGGGGAGCTAAGAGTGGCTTCAAATTCAGTGAAACCATTGTTTTGTCTTAGACTACTAAAAGTGTTTCTTCTTAGGAAATTTAAACCTCTAATCTAGTAGAGATTAGAGTTGTAGGTACGGGAAGCAAAACTGTTGCAATGGGTCAGGTGTAATTATGAGAGACGCCACCTTTATTTCCACTCCTCTGCTCCCAGACTTGCTAATCTTGGCAGTGGAAGGAATAGCTCTATATATTGATTGCTGGTTTATAGTATATATTGCATCCTAGCAGCCTCCACGGTGAATCTCCTACCAGGGCTTGCCACAGGCTCCAAATGGCATTCTTTTTTTTCTTTATTTGTAGAATTTCTGTTTGTTAAACCCATATAGCATTATGATTTACTCCAAACATCTTGGGTACCATTGGATCTGCTAGATGATAAGGGCCAAGGGGCAGACCTACTAGCACGGTAGCCTATACCAGCTGGAGAGCCTTGTTTTAGCTGTGGATTCACACTAACTACATGTGGCAGGAATAACATCTGCATTTTCCAAGTCTTGAATAGTGGCAAAAATCCCTGAAATTCCCACAAGAATATGCTATTGCATTTATTTCCTCTGTTGATGAGGAGGGGGAGCTCTCGTAGCTTCCATATTCCCCCTGCTTACCCTTATAACCCCTTTCTCCAGGGTCCAGGTAACCCATGTGGCCATATATTGGAGACTAGCATCTGTTTCTGCCTGGAGATTTCTGAAGTCAGGAGGTTTGCCTGTACAGTAGGGTGAATATGGAACATGATATAGTGGAACTAGAAAGAAAAGGATGGGGGAACCTCCCATTCCATGCCTTCGCTCTGCATTCCTCAAAGGGTGCAGAAGATAACTATCGTGTTTTCCATGATACCATGTGTTGCAGCACAGAAGTTAGAGGAAGCAACAGAACCTCAGGGCAGCCCCCATAGCCACTAGCCAGATGAGGAACACTCCATCTGGAAGCAATGTGTGGATGCTGACTGATGCTGAGCATGTCCAGGCGGTGGTGGAATAATCCCAGAGGAGGGGTTTAGGGTCTCACTCAGCTTACTGGCGGGCAGACTCAGAGAAAAGCTTCAGTTTCCCCTAACCTCCATAAATGCTCCCTTCACTCTGAGGTAGGCACTACTGCAGGAGTGTTCTGGTCCATTGGCTTTAACATTAACTTAAAGTCGCTTCCAATTCATTTCTTTCTTTTTTTGTGGGGAGTGGGGGCACGGTTTCACTCTGTTGCCCCTCATGGCTCACTGCAACCTCTGCCTCCCGGGTTTCAGTGATTCTCCTGCTTCAGCCTCCTGAGTAGCTGGGATTACAGGTGTGGCCACTGTGCCCAGCTAATTTTTGTATTTTTAGTAGAGATGGGGTTTCGCTGTGTTGTCCAGGCTGGTCTCAAACTCCTGACCTCAGGTGATCCACCCACCTTGGCCTCCTAAAGTGCTGGGATTATAGGCATGAGCCACCGTGCCCAGCCCCAGTTCATTTCTAAAGGTTTGGGGCTATCCTGTCCACTGTAAGTTGCTAAGATCAGTGAGGTACAAGTGCTTTTGGGGGAAGATCAAGGGGGAGATTCACAAGTGTTGTAACAGATTTCTTACTCAGGTTCTCCTGATCATCCCTCATTCTAGAGGCTCTGGGTCTGTTTAATTAATTGCTCATGCCTGGGACTTGTACGTGAGCTATCCTTCTGGCTGCTAGGCTAGTGTGATGACTCAAATGCCAGGCACCTCTGTTGGCTAAACCAGAGAATCATTTTGGTAGATTTCATTTCTGGGAACTGCAAAGCTAATTATCCATAGCCAGAGATCCTTGCATGTGTGTTAGTCGGCTTAGGCTGCCATAACAAAATACTACAGAGTGGGTGGCTTAAACAACAGACATTGATTTTCTCACAGTTCTGGAGTCTAGAAGTCCAAGATCAAGGTGGCTAGCAGGGTTGGTTTCTGGTTGGTTTTCCAGGGGAAGCTGCTGTGGACAGAGTTATTGCCTTCTTGGTCACAATAGGCTCCACAGAAAGAACGTGTTTGTAGAGCGATAAGACACTCATTTGATTAAACCATTGCACTGCCATGTTCAAATTCATCCAATAAATTGCTCAGTGTTTCTGCTTGTGCAGGCACAGACTAAAACCAAGAAATAGACTGCCATCTAGAGTCCATTTATATAACGGGGAAAAGGGTTCAAAGATTAGATTATTTGTTCTATCCATACAAGGGCAAGTCATTTCCCCTTCTGGGATCTCAATGTCCTTGCCAGCAAAATGAGAACGTTGTCTTAGACCCGTAGTTTCCAAACTCAGCTCCACACAACATGCATGCCTTTAATGGTTTGTAATTAGAGTCGCTCTTCAGAATGATCCATGATCCTTGAAAATACACATACCCCCATGCTTCACTCTAGATATTCTGATTCAGAAGGAGGTGTGGAGCAGAGTCAGGGCCTGGACACATGTACAAAACAAAAAACATTTCACAGGTGCTTCCCAAGCCCTCCCCAGGTAAGGAATCTGTGACACAGATGTTAATAGGTACTCCTTTAACAATGGTGCTATGGTTTGGATATGGTTTCTTTGGCCCCTCTAGGTCTCATGCTGAAATTTAATCCTCAGTGTTAGAGGTGGGGCCTGGTGGGAGGTGTTTGGGTCATGGAGCTGGATCCCTCGTAAATGTCTTGGCGCCATTCTCACCGGAGTGAGTGAGCTCTCACTCTTAGTTCCCGCTAGAACTGGTTGTTGACAAGAGCCTGGCATCTCCTTCTCTCTCTCTCTTGCCTCCTCTCCTGTCATGTGATCTCCACGCACCAGCTCTCCTTTGCCTTCTGCCATGAGTGGAAGCTCCCTGAAGCCCTCACCAGAAGGCAGATGCTGGCAGATGCTGGTGCCATGCTTCTCGTACAGCCTGCAGAACTGTGAGCCAAATAAACTTCTTTTCTTTAAAAATTACCCAGTCTTAGTCGTCCTTTATAGCAACACAAACAGACAAAGACAAACAGCAACCAAATTTCCTCATTCCAGGGCTTCTGGAAGCCTTTAATATTCTAAAGTACAGTGCAGATCTCCAATAGGTATTTATCTAATGTGCCATTCACAGAAGGGTTTGACTATAGAAGAACACCTACCAACAGCTGAGGCTCAGTGTTCCTCAGGTCATAGTTGAGAATACCTAGGCTAGGATATATTCAGGGCCACTGTGAGTCTACATCCAAAGATTCTAAGTAAACATTTTATTTTGATGAATCATTGTACACGATATTAAGGAATTTTCCATGGGGAAAACAGCACAGAACAACCTTACAGGGATGCATTTTCAAAGTGTCCTTAGCACCCCCAGTGAAATATATTGTCAAAGAACAAAATACTACTATGGTTTCTAACATTTTTGGTGGTTTGTCCTTTTTTATTAAGATGGGAACCAAAACAGAAACTAACACTCTGGACCTTCTCAGAATGCTATCCAGATCACAGTCTCACCTCTGAACTCTGCGCAACATTTGTGGCCTAGACAGATGTTTATTTTGCCTTCTACTCTCCTGGAGACAGACAGAAGATACCACTTTATTTTCAGTTCTTCTTAGGGTAAAGAGAGGGAAGAGTGAGCTGAAATTCCAACCCCTTGCAAACCCAGAGATGGTTCCTTTAGACCCACATTTTGATTTGATGTTCACACCAGTAGATTAGAAGAGATTCACACTCCTTGGGTAAGCTTCTATCTCAAATACAGACTTTGTTCCTATATATTGGCTACTGCCCTTTCATAAGGTACTGCTCTAAGTATTGGTTCACATTTCCATACACATAAAGTAGTAGGCTGATTCCAACGCAGGCCACAGCAGTTCCCCTCATCCCTGGATGCTCAGCTCTTTGCACTGTGACTTTGCCACTCCTTCCTTCAAGAAGTGGAGTATTTTTCTCTACCCGCATGAATCTGGGCTGGGCTGTGACTTGCTATGACCTTATAGAATGTGGTCGTGGAGATATTTTGGGAGTTCTGAGCCTATTCAAAAGGCTTTGAAGCTTTCATTCTCTACCCATACAGAGAAGGCTGAAAGCCTAAATTTCCTGGAAGCCTGAAACATATAGAGGCCTGTGAACCGTACCACAACCAGAACTACTGAGCACTAGGTGAGGCTAGGCAGATACTCCCACTGCCCCGCCCCACTCCCGCCCACCTGCAAAGCTCACCTGGTAAACACTGAGTTACCATCTGGATCTGACACACAGGATCAATTGCTCTAGGCCCTGGCTCCCTAGGGCCCCGCATTGCTGGCAGCTGGTCAGGGACTGTTTTCCAAGAGGCAGAGAAAAGCTGCTGAACCCCACGTTCAAACAAGCAGTCCACAAGCCACCCTCAGGGAAGCAGGGTGCAGAGGTGGGTCTGTCCCCTCTCCAACACACGTCTTCAAGGCTGCCCATTGCCATTTTCTGAATTGTCTCCTTGTCAAACTCTCTTGTGTGTTCACACTCACCATAACTCCATGGTATAAATGCACTGGCAAATAGGGCCTAGAAGCAGGAAAGAGCAGTTTGCCCAGGCTTTGCCTTTCCTGAACCACACCTTGTTCCTCACATTCCATGAAAGGCAGCTGTATTCATCTTGGCCCACAAGACCCCATCTGCTGTGTCTTGTGGGCTGGTGTTGGTGTCATATCCCACTGAAGCCTCATAGTCTACCACCAATAGTGACATGTACACACATGCCAATAGTGACATGTACACAGATCTTCTAGAAGCTACTGTGTCATTCAAATGGCATGAAGAAGGCATGTTCCACATAAAAAGAGGTGAGAAAAAAATGTACTTGATGCATTAATGGGGTGGGATTGGGGTCGTGTTTTCTCTCTTCATACAATTACTTTCCTTGCTGTTGCTATGAATTTGCACTGCTGGTGAGAATGTAAATTGGTCCAACCAAATGGGAAACCTGTTTGGCATTATCTAAAGTTAAACATAAGCATCCCCTGTGTTGCAACAACGTAATTCCAAGTTCTTTACCCAATGGAAACATGGACATATGTTCAACAAAAGATATTTACAAGAACTGGCCATTATCAAGCAAGTGAAGAATTAGATAGGCTAGTTAAGAGGATATTAGAATAATCCAGGAGAGCTGTAAAGATGTTTTGGACAGAGGTCATAATAGTGGAGGTGCCAGGAAGTAGTCAGATTCTGGTTGTATGTTGAAGGTAGACTTGAGTTAATGTGGGGCATGAAAGAAACAGAGGATTCAAGGGTGACAGCAAGGCCTTTAGCTTCAGCAATGGAAAGGAAAGAGTTGCCATTTACCAAGCTGGGGAAGACAGAGGAAGTGTAGATTTGGGAGATGAAAAATATCAGTCTTGATAAATCCATCATGATTATTAAATCATTCTATTTATTTTAAAAAGCAGGCTGGGCACGATGCCTCATGCCTGTAATCCCAACACTTTGGGAGGCCGAGGCAGGCGGATCACCTGAGGTCAGGAATTCGAGACCAGCCTGGTCAACATGGCAAAACCTCGTCTCTACTAAAAATAAAAAAATTAGCCGGGCATGGTGGCATGTGCCTATAATCCCAGCTACTCGGGAAGTTGAGACAGGAGGATTGCTTGAACCTGGGAGGCAGAGGCTGCAGTGAGCCGAGATTGTGCCACTACACTCCAGCCTGGGCAGTAGAGCGAGGCTCCATCTCAAAAAATAAAAAATAGATAATAATAATTTTAAAAAAGCAAACCGATAACAGTGAAACTAAGCTTCTCTTACATGTTCCAATATTATATGTATATATATGTAGTATGCATGTATATAAAAAATTAGTAAGAGTCCTACTTAAAATCCTAACTCGAAACCCATGATTAAATTATGTATTTTAAATTCGAACTACATCCTCTTTGGGCTGAGCTATTTTGGGCATCCAAGGGGGGTTGACACACAGTAGTATCTCATAAAAACACATGATTCATGAAAGAAATCGAAGTGACATTAAAATTGACTGCCCTAAGTAAATGGTGTATTATGTGCATGTATGTGATTATGACGTTAAAGAAAGTAATGTAATGATCAGAGTGGCAATTCAATTTTGTGGTGTTGGTAAAACATTAAAAGCAAATGTTTCTGGTAAAATAATAAAAATCCCTCTTATTTTTATATTTTCAACATCTCTGAAGATGTCCTATAATTATTTTAATTTAGTGTCTCAATATAGCAAATTAATAGATTTCTGAACATTTAACCCATCTTCTATTTACTGTTCATGGTGCATCACTCTTTGAATGTGCTGCTCTGGATGTATGCTAGTATTTGGGGCTTTCCTATTAATGTTTCAAAGTAACCACATCTGCGGCCAGGGAGCCAATAATCTGGCTGAGAGATGCATGAAGAAGGAGGAAAATGTGTTCACAGAACCTCACTCCAGTGGCGTCCACAGCTGAGAGTCAGTAAAGGGACACGCTACAGCTGAGGAGTTAGGTGAGGGGAGGGGTGCGGCAGGAGGCCGCATCAACTTCCAGAACACGTGTCCTCTGCTCTCTTTGGGAAGCGGGCTACATCTCCCGTCACACAGCAAACTGTTCTGGGCTCCTCCCCGCGCACCGACCCTCGCCCGTGCCTGCCTTGGGAATCTTGGCCCCACCTTTCTGATTCCGACCCCGCCTCCTCAAGGGAGTTAGTCCCGCCCCCGCGTACTCACAGCCGCGGCCTGGCCCCGTTCTGAGCTTGCGCACTGGTGACCATCGGGCCTTGGGGGCGGAGCCCGCGCAAGCACTCAGGCCACGCCCACGGCCAAGCCCACATTCAGCCCCATGGACTCGCCTCCACAACCATGCATTGCCGGTGATGCTTAGGAATATAAAAAGATCGGAGTGGTAATATAATGTTGTGACGTTGGTGAAAAACTAAAAGCAAATGGCAAAATCATACCCACTGACCTGAAATAGGGCCCAAATGGGGACAAAAAAGAGACATTTTTCTTTGCCTCCATCCTCTGACACAGCCTTTAGGGGGACGATGCCCTACGGCTGCCCCCAGCTGCCTAGAATCCACTCTACCCCAGACTACAGTGACAATTCTAAGGCCACCTGTCTTATGCAGAAACCGGGAGACAGAAGGGGCCACACTACGGGAAGGAATGTTCTCTGAGGGAGAAACAGGTCCGTTTGGCACACCTTTCCACAGATGCACCCAACCCCGACTGGAATAACTGCTGCTTACTCCTCTGCTCATTGTGTCTTTGCAACTAAAAGAAAAAAATTGAAGCAATTATCTCTGATGAGTGACATTACTGCATAACTTGTTATTCTCTCCTTTGTGCCATTATGAATTGACAAGTCCTTTGCAATAAGATAGAGAACAGTTTTGTAATAAAAAGGAACACAGTTGTTTTAAAAAACAAATGAAAACACAGGTTACAAAAAAATGAAGTAATAAGGTAATGCATATAAATTAAGTCAAAGCAATGGAAAATCCATTGCAAACACAATAGAGATATAAATATATATGGAAAAGAAGGACTAGATGACAATAAAACAAGATATAAACTTTCAGTTTATATGGTAAGAATAATGCTATTTTTTTCTAATAATCTCTGTTTTCAAATTTTCTTTAATGAATATCTGTTGACCAGCCCTTGTCCATTCTAGGGTGCTGTGGGATTAAGATCAAACGAGGTATAGAATCACACATGCCTGGGCTTTAATCCTGCCTCTGCAGCTTACTAACAGTATGTCCTTGAGCAAGTGACTTGACTTCTCTGAGACATACATATAGGTCCTGGCTGCCCAGATTACTATAAGCATGAAGAAAGATGATACAGACTAATGCTCAGCACAGGGTCTGTCAGAGGTAGTAACTGGGCTGTTGTAGCTATTACACTAGGAAACTTGATGATTTGTGACTTTGCTGTTTATTTATGTATTTATTTTATTGTATTACTAATCCTCAGTTAAAAATACATGTGAGAAGCATCCCCCGAATCTCACCAAATTTTTCTTTAGTTTCTTACCCTGTAGGTTCTATTTCTTCCTTAAGGGCATTGACCACATCTTGCCCTCATATAATGTCTCTTTCCCCAGACATTGCCCCTCTCCATCTAGGCTCCTCATCGTCACTTACAGTTTCTCTGGGGAGTTAGGATGGCAGGGTGAACCAGCCTTAGATACTCTCTAGTCTATGGATGGTGATAGCTCAGGGAACCTCCAGCAGCAGCAATTCCTGTCTCAGTGTGTCCCTGGCTTTCTGAGACAATGTTCATCTTAACTCACACATTCCCTCGTACAATGAAAAAGTGAGGGAAGACGACATGTACTTGGCCAATGACCCTCCACTATCTGGGGCCAGTGCAACTGGGCATTGAAAGCCTTATCTGGGCTGAGTGGCAGTGGCTCACACCTGTAATCTCAGCACTTTGGGAGGCTGAGGCAGGAGGATTGCTTGAGGCCCGGGGTTTGAGTCCAGCCTGGGCAATATAGCAAGACCCCCGTCTCTACAAAAAAGAAAAAAATCAGCTGGGCGTGGTAGTGCGTGCTTGTAGTTCCAGCTAACCGAGAGGCTGAGGCAAGAGAATCACTTCACCCCAGGAGTTGGAGGCTGCAGTGAGCTATTATTGCACCACTGCACTCCAGCCTGGGTAACAGAGCAAGATTCATTACTGGATGCCCATCACAACCTTTCAAAGACCGTGGCCACCATTGGCTGAGACAGTGCTAGAAGGGAATTTGGTTGATGGTAATAACTTGAACGTCACTGGCCATCTGCTCCCTAATCCTTCAGTCCCTTTCAAACTCCCCACTGCCCAGAACAACATTTCAGAGAATCTCTGGGAAGAGTGGCACACATTTGGAGGCACGGGCAAGAGTAGCTGGCTGGGAGTGGTTCACAGCCTAATGTGAGACTCATTCTGTAACACAAGAGAGGGTAATAAAAGGCATATCAATCAAGTTTCAGCTGCAATTGGAGAAGAAGTGATTTGAGCTTAGCATACTAGTAAAACCCCCAAACAGGAGGTGAGACACTGCAGCCTGGGCCCCTCTACACTGAATGGAAAGAGTAGAGTTTCTGAAACCTGCTGTTTAAGATCACTATGAGGCCGGGCGCGGTGGCTCAAGCCTGTAATCCCAGCACTTTGGGAGGCCGAGACGGGCGGATCACCTGAGGTCAGGAATTCGAGACCAGCCTGG
>NW_012116077.1:844171-867631 GCF_000951035.1 Colobus angolensis palliatus
CATGAGCCACCGTGCCCAGCCTGATACGTTTAAAGAACAAACAATGCCAAAAAACTTCTACCCATTTAACTAACTTAATTCTGCTATTACAAAGCCTTTATAAGACCTAGTGGTGTAGCGTAATGAAAGATGCCTCAGACACAAAAGACCAAGATTCTAATGCAGGGTTTACCAGGAATTAACTGTGTGTTTTCTGTTTCCAGCTGTGGTCCTCATGACTTTTTGCAACAATCTTCTGCTGACATACTGGTCATCTTGCCTTCTGCCTCACCTTTGGCAGTATCAGGATATTCCTCCAACACCCTCACCATCTCCAGATATGTGTTTGTGTCCTTCACGAAGTGGTCAAAAGGATCAGTTCTCCTAAGGAGGTATTAGATCACCTACTATCTTTAGGAGAATATTGCCCTAGACAAAGACGAGAACTTCCATCGTGGCCAGAAGACCTCACACTCTTGCCATGAAGCCCCTGTCCTCAATGTATCAGATTATAGAGCTCAGAGCTCTTCCCTGGTTCATGCAATGATGCACATGGCAGAGCTATACTGGCATTCGTTGTGAATAATAAAAATCTACAAGCGGAATCTTCTCAAACATTTTATTGGAAGAACACAAATATTTTACCAAATGCAAGAAACCAAAGTGAGAAACACACTTTGAAAACACAGAAATGAGGCCGATTCAGGTGAACTCAACAGCAGGACTTCTGAATTACATTATCTGTAGTGAAAGGGTATTAACGAGACTTAACAGGCTGTCACTCGTTCTTAAGTCTAATTTCAGACTCTAGACCCCAACAGCATGACTGGCTCAACTAGTGTGAGGTGAAAGGTACCAAACCAAATAGCTATGGCCAGTCACATAGGAAACAGAAGGGTGTGGTGAAAGGTCTCAGAGAAAAGCTGCTTCCTGGACAGACCAAGGCTCAGGAAGACCTTAGCCTGAGACTGCTGCCTTCCACCCCAGGACATAGATACAGTACATACATGTTTTGACCTGTCCCCATATGTAAAATATTTAAACTCATCTCTTGAGTAAGTACTAAAGTACATATCATAAACAATGAGAACAACCCAAAGTCCAAGTCGATCCCAAAGTCAATTCCTGTTCGTATGTATAAACAGCTGGTGTCATGGGGCCATTCCTTGAGACAAAGTCCTCCAGATGAAGTGCATGGCTTCTGTAG
Source organism: Colobus angolensis palliatus (assembly GCF_000951035.1). Lineage (NCBI taxonomy): Eukaryota > Metazoa > Chordata > Mammalia > Primates > Cercopithecidae > Colobus > Colobus angolensis. Next base: position 845,358 of record NW_012116077.1, read on the forward strand.
AACTGTTGTGATTTGATGAAATTCAAAAACCTATGGACTAAACGTTAACCTTAAACACTGCCAATGTAAAATACTACATGTAAATTGAAGAATCAAGGCAAAAAAAGAAAAAATATGGAAGCAGTAATGGCATTATCTATTTCCCATGGAGAAGCATTCTCCTTTCCTTGAGTTCTAAAATCTAAAAACATTTGGTGAGGAGCACTCATCTGTAATCATAAAAAGTTCTATGTTTACCTCTAACCCCAGGTGCCCAGATCCACCACTTCTGGACTTTAGAGAAGCACAGGTGCTTGGTTTCTGGCTTAAATTATATTCCACATCCCGTAGATCAGCATGTTGACTGCAAAACTAGTAGTCCAAGCTGACACTGGAGTGGAGTCTACAACAGACCCTTCTATCATTCTGTAAGGCATCGTGTCTGACTGATGGGAAGACCGGGAAAATCCATGAATCCCACTAGGATTCACTGACCACAGCCCACTGCTATTCTTTTCTCAAATTAAGCAGCAGCACACTAGGTTTGCATGTGAATACGAAGGTACAAAGAAAGCTCAGAAGACCAACACAAATCTAAACTGTTAGGTGGCCACGCTGGCAGCTGTCAGCAATCCATATACTGCATGACTGGAGTCAGCACAATGGGCTGAGAGGACAAACTCAAATCCAGAGGGATCTGGAAGAACTGATTCAAACTGTATAGGAGTGCACACATTTTGCACATTCTTTCAAACCTTTTGGAGTGGCCCGTGCACTAAATATCCAGAAGAGAGGAACTGAGTCCTCATCTACAGCCAAAAATTCTATCAGGTGATGGATATAACAAGTCATACAAAGTAAATGTCTGTCTACTGCAGGAAACCAAACCTCTGCTCATTTAAGACTCAACGACAGGAGGATATGAGAGAAATTGTACAGCCCCACTCGTCAACAGACCATTGACATCAACATGTCAATTTAAGCCATCTGTAAACAAGGCTAATGGTTTGATTCCCCACTCCAACTGGTTATAAAGAACGCTTCATAAAAACACTGGTATGGGTAAAGGCACGCACAGGCTAGAAAATAGGCAAGTATTCATACTTATTATTTGTCCTTGAGGTCCTGTTTGCACAAGTCCCACACGAGGAACTTTTCTGCACATGCCTGGCTTGGGCAAGGACACAGAAGTCATCATTGTGAAGGGCAGACTGGGGGAACTGGTATCACATGGCAGCATGTTGAAAGGGCAAATACAAAGTAAAATAAAAAATAAAAGTTTGAATCTCCCTGGTGAAAAAAGAATAGACCTAACAGTTCCCTTTTTTTAGAATATTTACTTTGGAAAACTTGCAAGTTCTTCCTCTGCCTCTTTGCAAACCATGCAAATCTTTTTGAAAGCTAAGTAAGCCTCTTGCCAATTTTACAATCACAAATAAAAGGGGACAGGCAGCCAAAATAATTGGCAGGCATGAGAACAAGGTAAAGAGGAAACTTAAGCAGTTGAAACCAGAACCTCAGTTCAGCCCTCCTGAGAAACACAGAAGGAAATGCACATCACAGGCAGTGTCCAGAATGCCAATAAAACTACAAGAGAACACCCTGGATTATGAACAAGATGAGGGTATACAGTGTATCGATGAGGATAAAACAGCATCAGCAAAAGTAACAGCAGTAACTTTGCAAAAGTCCTCCACATTATAGCACTATGGAACAATATAAGAGGGAGAAGGGCCACCTACCTCTGTGGCCATTTTTCACAGGTTTAAAGCAATACATAGAAGAAGGCTGAGGCAGCAACGCCTTCACCAATAGACAAGGCCACCACTAACTGGGAAAATGGAAAATAACAACCTGTCCCCATCATCCATGTGTGACGTTTGCCAGTGGGCCATATATGCAAATATCACATCGGTTGATGTGCATTGTTGTCCTGTGTCCTCCAGGTATGCTGCTCCAAAGGTACTGTGAGAAAGGGGAAAAAGGACAGGAGGCACTTCCCTGAACCCTAATGCCCACTGCAACGTTCACATCAAAGACACTTGTCCTCTGAACTGTCTGTATTTTCTTCATATGCAGGAGATTCTTGACATTCCTGCTTGAACTTAACTTTAGGTAGACTGAAGTAGGGAAACCCACTCCTGTTCTCAAATTGTGGAAAAGGATTGGCAGCAAAAATGTTTGGCCTCCATGAGAATTAGGTAAAGAGAAAACAACTTAAGCAATTGAAACCAGGATCTCAGTTCAGCCCTCCTGAGAAAGACACAGGGAAATGTGCATCACAGGCAGTGCTCAAGACTTGCAAAAAAGCTATAGGAGCACAGCCGGAATTATGACAAAGATGAGGGCGTACAATGCATCGCATCGGTGAGGACACAACAGCATCAGCAAAAGTAACAGCACTGACTTTGCAGGAGTCCTCCACATTATAGAACCATGTAAAAATATAAGTGGGTGAAGGGCCACCTACCTCTGTGGCCATTTTTCACAGGCCTAAGGCAATACATAGAAGAAGGCTGAGGCAGCAAAGCCTTCACCAACAGACAAGCTCACCACTCACTGGGAAAATGGAAAAAAAGAACGTGGCCCCATCATCCATGTGTGACGTTTGCCAGTGGGCCATGTATGCTCATATCACATCTGTCGATGTGCGTTGTTGTCCTGCGTCCTCCTGCCATGCTGCTCCAAAGGTACTGCGAGGGAAGGGAAAAAGGGAATGGAGGCACTTCCCTGAACCCCAATGCCCACTGCAACCTTCATATCAAAGTCCCTAGTCCTCTGAACTGTCCGCATTTTCCTCATATGCAGGAGATTCTTGGCATTCCTGCTTGACCTGTTAGGTAGCCTGAAGTAGGGAGCCCCCCCTCCCCCGTGGAAAAGGATTGGCAGCAAGAGTGTTTGGCCTGCATGAGAACTAGGTAAAGAGAAAATAACTTAAGCAATTGAAACCAGCATCTAAACTCAGGTCTCCTGAGAAAGACAGAGGGAAATGCATATCACAGGCAGTGCTCAAGACTTGCAATCAAGCTAGAGAAGAACACCCTGAATTATCACCAAGATGAAGATACAATGCATCGCATCAGTGTGGATACAACAGTATCAGCAAAAGCAACAGTAGTAACTTTGCAGAAGTCCTCCACATTACTGTATTACATTACAGTGTAAGAGCATGAAGGGTCACCTACCTCAGTGGCCATTTTTCACAGGCCTAAAGCAATACACAGAAGAAGGCTGAGACAGCAACGCCTTCACCAACAGAGAAGCACACCACTCACTGGGAAAATGGAAAATCACAACGTGTCCCTATCATCCACGTGTGACCTTTGCCCGGGGGGCTATGTATGCACATATCACATAGGTCGATGTGCGTTGTTGTCCTGCGTCCTCCTGCCATGCTGCTCCAAAGGTACTGTGAGGGAACGGAAAAAGGGAATGGAGGCACTTCCCTGAACCCTAATGCCCACTGCAACCTTCATATCAAAGTCCCTAGTCCTCTGAACTGTCCGTATTTTCCTCGTATGCAGGAGATTCTTGACATTCCTGCTTGACCTGTTAGGTAGCCTGAACTAGGGAAACCCCGGTGCCCTCCCCTGCTCAAATTGTGGAAAAGGATTGACTGCAAAAATATTTGGCCTGCATGAGAACTAGGTAAAGAGAAAATAACTTCAGCAGTTGAAACCAGCATCTCAGCTCAGCCCTCCTGAGAAAGACAGAGGGAAATGCATATCACAGGCAGTGCTTAAGACTTGCAAAAAAGCTATAGGAACACAGCCTGAATTATGACCAAGATGAGGGCGTACAAGGCATCGCCCTGGTGAGGAAACAACAGCATCAGCAACAGCAGTAACTTTGCAGAAGTCCTCCACATTATAGTACTACGTAACAGTATAAGTGGGTGAAGCGCCACCTACCTCTGTAGCTGTTTTTCACAGGCGTAAGGCAGTAGAAGGAAGAAGGCTGAGACAGCAATGCCTTCACCAACAGACAACCCCACCACTCAGTGGGAAACGGAAAATAAGGACCTGTCCCTATCATCCATGTGTGATGTTTGCCAGCAGACCATGTATGCTCATATGACATCAGTCGATGTGCGTTGTTGTCCTATGTCCTCTACCTATGCTGCTCCAAAGGTACTGTGAGGTCAGGGGATACAGGATAGGAGGCACTTCCCTGAACCCTAATGCCCACCTCAACTTTCCCATCAAATACCCTTGTCTTCTGAATTGTCTGTACTTTCCTCACATGCAGGAGATTCTTGACATTCCTGCTTGACCTGTTAGGTAGCCTGAACTAGGGGGACCCCTGTGCCCTTCTCTTCTTACATTGTGGAAAAGGATTGGCAGCAAAAATGTTTGGCCTCCATGAGAACTAGGTAAAGAGAAAATAACTTCAGCAGTCGAAACCAACATCTCAGCTCAGCCCTCCTGAGAAAGATAAAGGGAAATGCGTATCACAGGCAGTGCTCAAGATTGCAATGAAGCTATAGGAAAACACCCTGGATTATCACCAAGATGAAGGCACACAGTGCCTTGCGTCGATGAGGATACAAGAGCATTAGCAAAAGCAACAGCAGTAACTTTGCAGAAGTCCTCCACATTACAGTATTATATTACAATATAATAGGGTGAATGGCCTCCTACGTCTGTGGCCATTTTTCAAAGGCCTCAAGCAATAAACAGAAGAAGTCTGAGGCACAACGCCTTCACCAACAGACAAGCCCACCAGTCACTGGAAAAAGGGAAAATAAGAACCTGTCCCCATCATCCATTTCTGATGTTTGCCAGTGGGCCATGTGTGCTCATGTGACATCAGTCGATATGCACTATTGTCCTGTGTCCTCCAGCCATGTCGCTCCAAAGGTACCATGAGGGAAGAGGAAAAGTGACAGGAGGCACTTCCCTGAACCCTAATGCCCACTGCAACTTTCACATCAAAGTCCCTAGTCCTCTGAACTGTCCGTATTTTCCTCATATGCAGGAGATTCTTGACATTCCTGCTTGAACTTAACTTTAGGTAGCCTGAAGTAGGGAAACTCCTGTGCCCTCCCCTGCTCAAATTGTGGAAAAGGATTGGCAGCAAAAATGTTTGGCCTGCATGAGAACTAGGTAAGGAGAAAATAACTTAAGTAGTCGAGGCCAGTATCTCAGCTCGGCCCTCCTGAGAATGATAGTGGGAAATGTGTATCACAGGCAGTGCTCGAGACTTGCAAAAAAGCTACTGGAGAACACCCTGGATTATGACCAAGATGAAGGCATACAGTGCACTGCATTCGTGTGGATACAACAGTATCAGCAAAAGCAACAGCAGTAACTTTGCAGAAGTTCTCCACATTATAGTACTATGTACCAATATAATTGGGTGAAGGGTCACCTACCTCTGTGGCCATTTTTTACAGGCTTAAAGCAATACACAGAAGACAACTGAGGCAGCAACGCCTTCACCAACAGACAAGCTTACCACTCACTGGGAAAATGGAAAATAACAACCTGTCCCCATCATTCATGTCTGACGTCTGCCAGTGGGCCATGTATGCTCATATGACATCTGTGGATGTGCAATGCTGTCCTGTGCCCTCCAGTCATGGTATTCCAAATGTACTGTGAGGGAAGGGAAAAAGGGAATGGGAGAACTTTCCTGAACCCTGGTGCCCACTGCAACTTTCATATCAAAGTCCCTAGTCCTTTGAACTGTCTATTATCCTCATATGCAGCAGATTCTTGACATTCCTGCTTGACCTGTTAGGTAGCCTGAAGTAGAGAAACCTCTGTGCCCTCTTCTTCTCTAATTGTGGAAAAGGATTGGCAGCAAAAATGTTTGGCTTGCATGAGCACTAGGTAAAGAGAAAATAACTTTAGCAGTTGAAACCAGCATCTCAGCTCAGCCCTCTTGAGTAAGATAGCAGGAAATGCATATCACAGGTAGTGCTTACAACTTGCAATAAACCTATAGGAGAACACCCTGGATTATGACCAAGATGAGTGCTACAGTGTATGGCATTGGTGAGGATACAACAGCATCAGCAAAAGTGACAGAGTAATTTTGCAGAAGTCCATCACATTATTGAACTATGTGACCATATAAAACATTAGCAATCTGTAACAGTAAACAGAAGAAGGCTGACACATCAAAACTTGTATCAACAGACAAGCCCACCATTCACTGAGGATATGGAAAATAATAACCTGTCCCTTTTATCAATGTCTCAACTTTGCAATGGGTCATATATGCTCATAGGACATCTATCGATGTGCATTGTTTTCCTCTGTCATATTCTGGAGATTCCTCACATTTCTGCTTGTACTCTTATGTAGCCTGAAATAGGGAAAGCAGTGTGCCTTCCCCTCCTCAAATTGTGGCTCCCCCTTATCCTATAACAGCTTCAGTAGCTGGAGTATTACACAAGATGTATAAATCCCTCACGGTTGGGTCTGTAACACTCTCTCCTTGAAAGCACAGGCAAGGTCACTTTGACCTTGTAATTTCCCCTCTGAGAGGACCAAATGGCAGATGGGTCAGATTACCAAATGGCAACAGCCTATAAATAGGGAAAGTGACACCTACGGCCTTCAGGTAAGTGCCCTTTTCAGCATGAGGAATAGGAGAGATTAAGCTGCTAGCCTGAATACCTGATGTGGGAGCTTCCTGAACACTCAGGCTCTTCTACAGATACCTATAAGGATCCAAATTTCACCAGCTTCGTGCACTGGTCATTGACAGGAACGACAGGAGTTTTCTGTTCCCACCCATGTGCAGAGTATGATCAACGGAAGAGTGCAAGAAGCTAACAGAGAAATGCTTGAATAAACTTGAACTGCGTTCCTATTCACTGAATGAGGGGTCCTCATGACGCCTGACAAGCCATTCCTCTTCACAGTGGAAACCATGTAGTTCAGCACATTAGTGTCTGAGCACAGAATCCTGACAGAAGGCCATCACCAGTTTCTTCCCTAGACCCCAAATTTCCCATGCCCAGAATGCTACCAATGCCAGTGTGTGTTTCCTGTATGACCTTGCACAGGTATTTGAACCATTGAAGCATGGAAGAAAAAAGTTACTGGGTCCATATGTTAGAAGAACATATCAGCAACAGCACTTCACTTCCCTAATTCTCTGCTGGTGAACACGGCTCACTATAGATATGAAAGACTGTGTGGTCAACTCAACCAAGACTGACGGCTTCCCAGAAACACTCGCAGTTGCTTCTCAGGTATCTCCCTCAGATTGCTCTACCAAGCTACAGTAAAAGAGGTATAGCCCACCTTTTCCTGAGCCATTTTTTCACAGTCTAAGTGTATACACAGAAGACAAGCCTTCAATGTAGGGAAAAGAGAGATCAGACTGTTACTGTGTCTTCGTAGAAAGGGAAGACGTAAGAAACTCCATATTGACCTGTACCCTGAACAATTGCTTTGCCCTGAGATGTTGTTAATCTGTAACTTTGCCCCAACCTTGAGCTCACAAAAACATGTGTTGTATGGAATCAAGGTTTAAGGGATCTAGGGCTGTGCAGGATGTGCCTTGTCAACAAAACATTTACATGCAGTATGCTTGGGAAAAGTCATCGCCATTCTCCAGTCTCGATAAACCAGGGCACAATGCACTGCAGAAAGCCGCAGGGACCTCTGTCCTGGAAAGCCGGGTATCGTCCAAGGTTTCTCCCCATGTGACAGTCTGAAATATGGCCTCGTGGGATGGGAAAGACCTGACTGTCCCCAAGCCCGACACCTGTGAAGGGTCTGTGCTGAGGAGGATTAGTAAAAGAGGAAGGCCTCTTGCAGTTGAGATAAGAGGAAGGCCTCTTTCTCCTGCCTGCCCCTGGGAACTGAATGTCTCGGTATAAAACCCGATTGTACATTTGTTCAATTCCGAGATAGGAGAAAAACCGCCCTGTGGTGGGAGGCGAGACGTGTTGGCAGCAATGCTGCTTTGTTATTCTTTACTCCACTGAGGTGTTTGGGTGGAGAGAAGCATAAATCTGGCCTACGTGCACATCCAGGCATAGTACCTCCCCTTGAACTTAATTATGACATAGATTCTTTTGCTCACATGCTTTCTTGCTGACCTTCTCCCTGTTATCACCCTGCTCTCCTGCCGCATTCCCCTTGCTGAGATAGTGAAAATAGTAATTAATAAATACTGAGGGAACTCAGAGACCGGTGCTGGGGCAGGTCCTCCGTATGCTGAGCGCCGGCACCCTGGGCCCCACTGTTCTTTCTTGATACTTAGTCTCTGTGTCTTATTTCTTTTCTCAGTCTCTCATCCCACCTGACGAAAAATACCCACAGGTGTAGAGGGGCTGGTCACCCCTTCACTTCACCAGTAGCCAAGCCCAGAATTCTCATGAATAATGGAAAGTAAGGTTCTATCCCCATCATAAAAGTCCTGTCTTTGCCAAAAGTTATGCTTCTCACGTTACACTCAACAATATGCTTTGTTGTAGTGCCAGGCACAGAGAAGGGAGTAGGAAGCACTCCCTTGAACACAGAGTGCCCATGGAAACTTTCCCACCAGAGTCCCTCGGCCTCAACCTCTAGGGAGCAGCTCCACACAATGCCACTGCTTGCAGCACTTCCCCACCTCTAGCCTGTAGGCCACTGGTGAAGGGATGATGTGTCATTCCATCTTTCCTGATCAGAGAAGCCCTTCCCCTTTTCTGAGCCTCTAACCTCTATAATTCTCGTTATTAAAACAACAGATAAAATGGCTGAGGATCCATGAAATCCATTTACTTCAAAACATATTGTCCCATCTTTTCACAAGCATTTTTACCATCTGTTATCTCTACAACTGCAAAATCACCCTGTGCGTCCTCTGGACAATTATATTGACTGGAAAATGGAGAGGAGACGGAGGCTGGGGTAACTAATGCTTTTTCTAGCAACAAAAACATACTTTAAAAGGCTTCTCACAGCTTATGATTAATCCCACAGAATTCAAGGCCAGCTAAAACCTAGATCTGAGTCCCTTTCCACCAGCACTCACAATATTCTGGCTGCAATGCTGTGTCAAGGTAAGTATATGTTCTGTAGTCACTAATGCCCTTTGAAAAACAGAGATAATAGCAGTATTTAATACACACTTTCATAGGATTAGATAAGAAATTGTTCTTGGTTTTAGTAAGGATTTTATCTTACTTGGTAGCTCTGGCTGATTTGTTTTAGCATCATTACCACCACCACCATCATCACCATCACCATTCTCATCTTCCTTTCTAGTAGAGTAAGATGTCTCTCAAAATGACCATTGTTGTCCCAGTTACACTACTAGGTGCATTTAACAGGGAACTGGTATAACAAGGAATACAATCAGTTGCATTTTTCTCACTGGCTAATATCTCTCACTTGTGGCTGGCCCTTACGCTCCAAAATAACAAGTTGGGCACTAAGAAGACTCAACTTGCCATTTAAGTTAGGAGATACAAGCCTTCAATTCCCAGGGATAAAAATGTGCCTTTCTCAAGCCTACAAAATAAAAAAAAAAATTGTATCAAAGACTTTTTCAAATTTCTGAGTGTGAGAGCATAAATTTACTTGATAAAAATTAATGTCAAGAGTCCTAATTTTAAAAAAAATGGGTATTGTCATGGAACAGCCTAACTGGAAATGATCCAAAATGGTCACGGTGAGTGTAATTCTATGTAGACAGATTTTTAGTGAATTCAATTTCATTATATTCTCCTGAAATCTCTCTACTTTGTACATAAGCAGATATTACATCTGTAACCCAAAATGTCATTTTTAAAAAAGATTAAAATATCAGTCTTCATATTTGTTTTTCTGTTTGAGTGAATACTAGCGAAATGAATTGTCTCCTACATATATAATCCACAGACTTTCAGTCAAAAGCCTTGCCTTAAAGTGTCCATTATCATGCATTCCCTTTCCATGACATAAGAGGCATGGAAATAAGAGGCGTGAAAAAACATGTTAAGGCAAATGCGAGTTTGACGTGGAACACCACACCAAAATTTACAGCACATTAACATTCCCACTAGTGAAGAGTCATTCATTAACTACATGCCTGATGAGACTGTCTGTGCTGGCCTAGGAATGAACTCCTGGGAAAGATCTAAGGAGCAAGGTCCCACTTTAAATTCAGAGAAGGCCCACTTTCTTTTCCATCCAGCATCCTGATCCCTGAAACAGTCACCAGAGAGACACCCTTTTGGATCCCCCCACTTTGTGAATGCTTCTAAAATGCCAATAGAGCCAGGTATGATGGCTGATGCCTCTAATCCCAGCATTTTGGGAGGCTGAGGAAGGAGGATTGTTTGAGCCCAGGAGTTTGGAGCCAGACTGGGAAATACAGCAAGACTCCATTTCTACAAAAAATTTTTAAAAACCCCAAATTTTAAAATGCCAATAGTCAGTAGAATTACCAACTAAACCATTCATTTAGGTTTTCCCCACAGTCTCTTTCACAACAGTGAAGTGACTCAAGATAACTGTGCCATTGCAGGGGCAGAGGGCACAACACACTCGTGTGTAACAGAGAGGAGTCACAGTTACCTTGTTTCACACCTACTTTTGACTAGGAAATAAGCCACTCTAGGTCACTATCACATTATTTGGTTAAGAAACATAGGTTTGGGGTAAAGCTTCTCTACGTATATCTCAGGTCTCAATTTTTCATTGGGTGGCAAATAACAATGACCCTCATCATCCAAGGATTTAAAGTAACTTAACGAAATACAGGGATAAATCAGAAGAGTGTGAATGTCACTGTGCTGGATAAAGGCTAGACATTTTAGTGCCTTTTCAAAAGGAAGTGTGGAATTTGACCTCGGGTGAGTGACTTCAGGTTCTCTGATGCCACCTTCTGAATGAAACTCGTGTCAAAAGAAAACTAGAGAAACCAAACCAGAAGTATCTACTGGGACTAAAGGTTAAAAGTCTCTTTGAGAACATTTGAGAACAGTGCATATTTCCATCTAGCACTCTTCTTCCGTCTGTCAAATGTCAAATGTCTTCACCTGAATTTCAATAAATTAATCACCACAGTTAAAAGAAATTACTTTACATAGGCAAAGAAAGAGAAGAGACCTCTCTGGCACTGCTAGTCAGTAGGCTCCCTCCAGGCTGCTCAGTTTACAGATGGTAGTGAGTCCTGATGGGTGCTGGGTGATGAGCCCTGTCAGCCTCTATGTAAGGTGTCCGAGCTGACCAGAACAGAATGTGGCTCAGAAAAAGGAAAAGCTTGGGGTCCTGGCTGCCTCTTACTTCACAGCAGGATTAATGAGGTGTGATTTCCAAGGAGATGCCTCAGTAATCCCCGAGGAAGCTTGCTGGCCCTGGGAAGGCAAACAAACATTTCAATGGCATTATGGCAAAGTCAGACAGATTGGACAGGGGTGGGGAAGCAGTGATAGGAAGGAAGTGAAACCAAGCACCCTCATGTTCTCCAATACATGGATTTAGGAAGTAAGATACTAATTCCTTAACTATCTCTTGTGTGCTAGACCCTTAACAAGGATGATCATACTTGATTCTCACAACATCCCTGAAACCATGGTATGAATTTCATTGTGCATATGAGGAAACTGAAGCTCAAAGATGATAGTGAGAAAGGGCCATGGGACTTTCAGACTCAGATACTACAAACTGGGAATGAGACATGATATGTGGTCCCAGCAATGTCTGCAAAGCAAAGAACTGGCCAACAGTGCCTGACTGGGTGAAGATTTGAAGGTGCATCAATGTATGCATTACTTTCATTGTTAGCCTATGTCTTCCTGGACTCCTGACAAATAAATGCCCTCCCCTTCATGGTGCAGGTATACTGGCAGAGTACCATTCTCCACCACCCACTTGGTCCACGAGTCCTATCTTTCTCCTTTTTTACAGATAGATATGGCCTTAAATTACCTTCAGATCCATGTTTTTACACCAGACATAAGGCACTTGAGTAGCACTCCCACAATCTCTTCATTCCTGGAGTTTATTTTTGACTGCCCAGTTCATCTTGCTGCTGACTGTTACTGCAAGAGTTTCCAAAGAGGATCAAAAGATCAAAACTTTGATGGCACAATATCAAGATCAGGTTTTGTTTTTTTTTTTGAAATCAGAGCAATTAAAATCAATGAATTTGTCTGTAAGCAGCACCCACAGTGAACACAGAAATACAAATAATGACTAAAAAGAGACGTCATTGCCTAGCAGGGTCTCTACCATGGAGTTAATAATCAGTGTCCATGGACTGACCCTAACATTGTTGGTAGTTACTAGCACAGAGATTCTGGAAACCGGTTTCAACACCATCATAAATGATGGTACACCTGACAGGAGACAGGTGGTGCCCTCCGCCCAACACCTATCACTTCATACAAGATAAAGTTGCCCTTACTTGTCTGGTTGTTCTGGACAGTTTGTTCTGATTCCACTCTCTCCATGTTACAGGCTCAGAGGCTGACCAGTCCTGGACTTTCCCACCACAGGTCCTGAAGGAGATAGGGGCTGTTTAAATCTACAAGGAGACTTGCCTGTGGGTGGACAACCCAGCACCACTGTAAGTATGTACTTGGAAATTCATATGGTAGGTGGCCGGGCTACTCATCCTCATTGCCTTATGTAGAAGTCCTTCTGAAAATACCTGGTGGGGACTGAGTACTCAATCATGTATCCTGTGCCAGATAGGCTGAATGAGTGACAGGTAACTTACACTGAGCCTCGGTGTAAGACTGAGACCGCATGAAGTATACCATAAGGACAATTAACACTGCTTTTCAGAGGCCTGACTGCCCCTGCCAAAGGATACCATAGGTCTTCTTGCTTTAAATAAACATCACAGGGAAATCATAAAATATTATGCCAAGACGCAATACCACTTTTTTTTTTTTTTTGCTAGAAGGGGAGTTTCAGAGGAGTCCTTTTATGTTGTTATTCTTCAGTGACAAGGCAACTGATTTATGCAAAACTATGGGTACCAAATCTTTGTGTTCTCCTCACTTTGTTACTGATTAGTGACACTCATATAACGTGCAATATTATGCATAATAAATTTCCAAATGGGCTTCAGGTCAGTATTCAGTATGTTAATGAATACTGGCACCGAAGACCATGAAATGTACATAATAGAACTGTATTTTTGGTGTGTTACTGTCAGTAATCAGTAACATAAGTTAGAAAATTTCTTAAACTAAAATGAATTTAACATCATTTAGAACAGTTTCATAAAGAATTCCTTATGCTAAATAATGTTATTATCATCTGACATTGAACATAGCTTTTTTTGTTTGTTTGTTTTTTAAGAGAAAACAATGGCAAAAATTGGACAGTTGCTAATATAATGTAAATTTGGGAGATTTGCTCTTATTTGGCAAGTACACTCCTAGGATACTATGGGCAATGGGTATGTAATAAAAGTTCCCTCATTCCACAAGGAGATATTGTTCAAGGTCCAGGGCTCTGCCTGAAAAGCCAAGATTAATGAGGCTAGTTAGCATCCTAATTTCTCAAATTTGCATTCCTGCCGGTAACAAATACACAGATAACACAAAATCCAAATACCAACAATCAATCTTACTGATTTGTAAATATAATATAGGTGGATTATACTTAGAGAACGTCCATGTTCACCAATATAGAAGTCATTAAATCATTTCAAGAAGCAATATACACATTTATAGTCAGTATCAAGAATTAACCAGCAAAAAGGTTAATAAGCAAACACAACCATCACCGTTATAAAAGGGAAATATTTGTGTTTTACTTCAAACCAAGTACCAGGTTACTCTCAGTGTTTACCATCCTCAGGTTTTAGAGCAAAACAAAGGTTTTCCTTTCATTTTTCTCTTACATACTAGATGTCATACAATGTAGGCATGAGTATAAGGAGGCAGGCATTCATTGTTCATTTCTTACTCCTATGTACTTGCACTTGAGGTATTAAGACACAGTCAGCCCGGATGGCTGAAGGGGTGGGGACAGTACATGATGGAATGGGGGAAGAGCAAATATGTATATCAAACAAGAAGTTATAAAATAAAACTGACAAGAATTGAATTCCAGTCAATTCTTGTCTTGACCAGCCTGGCTCTACATCACTCTTCTTTAACTTGTTTGCATATAAAAACTATACACATCATTTTTTCTATGGAAGAACACTTGGAAATGAGGCCCAAAGCTAAATTTAAAGAAAAACAGTATATTAAATACACAATTATGGTTTTAAAATAAAACTGTGCAATGTGACCTGCAAATGTCATTCATTCCAGAAAACTGAACGCACTCAATCTGACCATGAATTTACTCATTTATAAATTGAATATTCCCTATAAATTTCAAGGGAAACTTATGCAAAATACTAGGAACAGAATTGGACTGAATAACATGATATTTGACACACAATTTACTTGCAATATAAGATTACGAACAATGTTCAATCATGATCGGTGACAGCACTTCGGGCATTCACTGTCATAAAACAAGTGCTGGGTCAATGTATGTGGTTTTACATTGAATATACCACAAAACTTCCTTCATTTTTGGTATATCTATCAAATAAGATACACAAAGACTAAAACTTCATCAAATACAATGGTATTAATGCAATTTAGTGGTAAAATAAAATCAAAGTTCAGGCTACCTGGTAACTTGGGGCCAGAACTGTTGTAAAACAGGAGGCACAAAGCCAATTAAAACATTTCCCTTATTGTGCATGGAAAATAACAAAAACTTTTTTACCCAAGCTTATGAAATGGACCAGGATCACATTTAATTGAATACAATGATACCAAATGCCTAATTCTTCTGTAAAATAAAACCCCACACTGTTTAACTGCAGCCAACAACAGATGGTTAAGACCATTCACTGTTGTAAAATATCGACTTAGTCAAATAATTAAGTTCTGGTTTTACAAATCAACACTATCCCCAAAACGTTTGCTTTAAAGTGCATTTATGGAGAGACAACCACAGTAATATTTAAAAATATGTATATCAAACAAGAAGTTATAAAATAAAAGGCACTTGTCAGACATTAGTTTCCTGTCTGTAAACACAAAACCTTTCAAAGGCACTTATGAGAAGCCCTGGGACCAAAATTTAATTGAATGCAATAAGGATGAACACATAAAATTGAATGCCAAACTGGGCCTAATCTTGGCTGAAAAAAAGTGGCTAATGAGCATCCATGGTGATTGCAAAACATGAAGTGCCCAGCCAGACGGACTCATTTCAGAATATGAACACTGAAAATATTTTCATTTGAAGAGTATTTATTGAAAAAGTCCAAATCATAACTAAATAAATTCAAATGACTGCAATGTTATGAAAAAATCCTATGCCATTATATTGTAAAATAAAACAAGACATAGGATGCTTAGGCATTTCATTCCCTTCAGAATTTTAAAGCTACAAGCTCTTGCCAACCAGACCATTATTTCCCATATCTGTAAAGTGTAAATAACAGCGAATTTTTTAGGGAGGACTTTTGGTTGAATGCAGTTACATTAAATATACAAATACATTATATAAAAATGGAAAACAGAGTTCAAAAGGTGACTGTCAGGGTATTCCCACTGATTAGTGAACAAGCTGAACGTCCATTTCCTTAATTTCACTTTGAAATTATCAGAAAAAAATTTTCTTTTTAAGACAACATATGAAGAAGACCAATACCGAACTTTAACCAAACAAATCATATTAAACATATAATCATGTTAAATGACAAACAACACGTTAAATGACACACAAAACTGGCAGCAAATGCAGCTGCCATTGCTCGTCATAATCCCACACTGGATTCCTCTGGGCATTACTTTCCTCCTTTTCAGCTCTAAAATAATATAAATATGGGTAACAAAATGGACAAATGAGGGCAAAGTACAAAGTTTAAACAAATAATTGGAGAGAATATCCACCCAATAACTCTGCAAAATAAAGACAAGATCAGGTCCCTGGCGGCCGACAGCCACCGTGTGGTGTTCCGGACAGACACTAGCTCAGTCAACTGAATCAGCCGTTTCCTCATTTTTAAGTTGAAAACACTTCAAAACCTTCAGATCACGAATAGTGGGGGTCCAAGAACAACATTTCAACAAACAAAATGATCTGAAGGACTCATCACGTCGTTACACAAAGCACAACACTGCTCCCGATGAGGCTAAGAAGCTTCCCCGTCATCAACCCATAAGCCCGTGGGTCACATCTGTTAAAGATGGTAGAAGACGCCATACACCCGATTCCATCAAAACCACAACACAAACCAACAACCAAGAATGAAAATCCTTTAAACTTACACTTCCGTGATTGCCGGAGGAGAAGCCGCCATGTTCCCACATTCCCACGCGCAATCGTCAACGGAAGCCGCACTGCACAATCCAGTTTATTTTATTTTTTTTCCCCCCGTATCCCCGCGGGCAGCTGTCAATGGAAGCCGCGCTGCACAATCCAGATTTATTTTATTTTTTTGAGACAGAATCTCGCTCTGTCGCCCAGGCTGGAGTGCAGTGGCGCGATCTCAGCTCACTGCAACGTCCTCCTCCTGGATTCAAGCGATTCTCCTACCTTAGCCTCCTGAGTAGCTGGGATTACAGGCGTGAGCCACTGCATCCGACCCACAATCCAGATTTTAATGAGCCAGGTCACGTGGTAGGGCTTCTTTGACACCCAGTCTATGGCGCTGCCTTTAAACAGTATCACTTGAGGATGTAAAGTGATTGTCATCCACTGTCTCCAGGTCTACAAGTGGAAACTCCACCCATGCCTTAAGGCCCACCTAAGTAATAAGCAATAATTATTTTTGCTTATTATAACTATGACCATCCCCCAATGTCCAGATGTACCACTCAGGTCTTTGCACATACCATAGTCTCTGTTTCTTGTTATTTCTGAATTTGGAAATTTGGCTCCCCCAGTTTATCCAGGCCAAGCAAAATTGCACTCTCCTCCAGGAAGCCTTCCATGCTTCACTCCTCTCACCTTTACAGGAAGATGGGAGTTGTTCTTTACTATTTGGAGGGCACATGAAGAGACATCAGAGCTGGAATGCAAGAGAATGATGTGAGCTCCGGGATCAGATACCTGTGGGCTGGGCACAGTGTGATGGATTCAAGGTTTGCCCTTGGGATTTTGGGAAGCCAGTTGAGGTTGCAGAAACTGTGAGAAGTCCGGGAAAGCCAACAACAAGGGAACTCAGCAACCTCTCAGGATTGGTCCCAGCACTGAATTCAAACATGCCTCCATCACCCATTTTTTCTTTTTCTTTTTTTTTCTTTTCTTTCTCTCTCTCTCTCTCTTTTTTTTTTTTTTTTTTTTGTGATGGAGTCTCACTCTGTCACCCAGGCTGGAGTGCAGTGGCGCAATCTCGGCTCACTGCAACCCCACCTCCCGGGTTCAAGCAGTTCTCTCTGCCTCAGCCTCCCGAGTAGCTGCGATTATGGGCACCTGCCACCACATCCGGCTAATTTTTGTATTTTCAGTAGAGATGGGATTTCGCCATGTTGGCCAGGCTGGTCTCAAACTCGTGACCTCAGGTGATCTGCCCGCCTCAGCCTCCCAAAGTGTTGGGATTACAGGCATGAGCCACTGCACCCGGTCCCATCACCCTTTTTTGAATTTCATGTATTGTCCTCCCTTTCTGTCTGCGAAAATCTTGCCCCACTTGTCAAGGTCCATGCATAAGCCACTTCTCTAATGTTATCCCTGATTTCATGTCCCCCCACTACCCCCAAGAGGAGTGATTTCTTCTGTTGTTGTAAGATGAAAGATAATGGGACTTCAGATCTCATTTGCAAAGATCACCAGCTTCATGACTTCTCAAGGTGGGATTGGACTCTGCTCCTTTTCAAGAGACGATCTGCTAAGTGATTTTTGTAGCTGCTTTCGATTTGTAAGTCAGTACAAACAGGGAAGTTCAGCTGACCTAGGGTCGACTAGCTTGAATGTTGAACTCATCGACCCTCAACCGTGGAAGGTGGAACACATAGTCTCTGTGTCATGTTAACTGGACGGCAGAATCAATGTAGACATCATCCCTGAGAAGGCCACTCTAATGATAGTACTATCCTACCTATAGGAAAGAATATTTTGAGAGGGAAAGGTGAAGCTCCATTGTGTGAATATATAACAGTTTATGATGTTACCCTACCTACTCTGGAATATCATAGTCAATAGTAGCTGGGAAAGATGAGCTCATAGTCCTCCAGGTAGAAGTCCAAAGAAACAGCAAAACCAAATTGACTAAAATTAGTTCCAAACTATGATTTAGGAAGCTCAGACACCAAAGACAGACACTGGATTATTGTGTAGTGCTAAAAACACAGCTGTAAGAATCAACCTGTCTGTCTCCAGCATCTTAGCTTCCTAAACCACAATTTAGAACTAACTAGAGGCAGGATCGGGGAGAAATGGGGAGATGTTAGTCAAAGGGCACACAATTTTACTTAGACAGGAGGAATTAAATTTTTAGATCTATTGCACAAAAAATAAGTATGTGAGGTGATGGATATTTTAGTTAGCTTGATTTCATTATTCCACAATGTATACATATATCAAAACAGCACACAGTACCTCATAAATATATACAATTGTTTGTCAATTTAAAAAGAACACAGCCATTGGCTTTGATGGATACCTTATCCACTAGAGTCTGGCTGTTCCTTTACAAGCTCAGGGAATGTTTATAAATGAGTTTTTCCAAAGTTGGGGTTTGGGGTAAAACTTTTTATACAAAGATCTGGAGGGGCAGGAGAGTTGTTGCAAGCTTTGTGCAGCAATCACTGAAGCGATGAATCTGGGAACTTAAGTATCATGGGGAGGGAAGAGAATGAAGACCATGGCTGTTGATGGGAATCCTATCCCCTGGAACACCTAACTCATTCCATACCTGTTGATGAGGCTTGTCTCTCTGACTAGCCTCTGCAGATGGACACATGGCTGGACCCTCTCAATGCCAGGACACCACACAGGTCCTATTTCTCAGTTCACCTATGTATCCACAATCTGTGGTCACAGATCACTCTTGTTCCATCCCTACTTCATCTCCCACCTATAGCCTGTCTGGAAAAATAATCTATTACTTTTTATCTACGATGCACTATGGACAGTGATTAAGTAATAAGGTTCAAGGCATGCTGTTTAGGTTAATGTCACAGCTCTTCTTCCTACCATCTGTTTATCTGTTAGGGGTTTTTGTGCCTCAGTTTCTTTACCAGTAAAATGTGATACTGTCTCAATCGGTTCAGGCTGCTATAACAAAATATCTTAGGCTGGGTAATTTGTAAATGACAGAAACTTATTGCTCCGGGTTCTTGAGGCTGGCAAGTCCAAAATGAAGGTGCCAGTAGATTTGGTATCTAACGAGGGCCTGTTGGTAATAGATGGCACTGTCTTTGTGCCCTCACATGGCAGATCTATGTGCCCTCACATGGTAGAAGGGTCAAACAAGCTCTCTGAAGTCTCTTTTATAAATGCATTAATCGCATTACGAGGGCAGAGCCCAAAGGTCTTAATGATCTCCCAAAGGCCTCACCTCTTAATACTATCACATTGGGTGTCAAGCTCCAGCATACACTTTTTGGGGGGGACACCATCATTCAAGCCATAGCATTCTGCCCCTAGCCTCCCAAAATTCATGTCCTTCTCACATGCAAAATAAACTCATTTCATCCCAATAGCCTGAAAATTCTTATTGGTGACAGTACCAACTCAAAAATATAATTCCAGAGTTTCATCTAAATCAGATATGGGTGACAGCCATAGGTTTGATTCATCTTGATGCAAATTCCCCTACAGCTGTGACCCTATAAAATCAAACCAGTTATATGTTTCTAGTATACAATTATGGGACAGGAACAGGACAGGTGTTTCCATTCCAAAAGGGAAAAGTAGGAAAAAAGAAAGGGATAACAGGTCCCAATGAAATCCAAAACCCAACAGGACAAACATTAAATCTTAAGGCTCCAGAATAGTTGTCTATGACTTAATGTCCTACCTTCTGACACACTGGGCTAGGGGTTGAGATTCCAAGGGTCTGGGTAGCCTTGTACCTATGGTTTTACTGAACACAGTCCGCTTTTCTAGGCTGGAGTTGCATGCCAGTGGATTTACCATTCTGGGGTCTTGGGGGAAGTTCCACTCCCATATCTCCACTGGGCAATACCCTAGTGAGGACTCTCTGCAGGAACCCCATCACTGTGACAGTTCTCTGCTTGGGCCCTGAGGTTCTCTGTGTATCATTTGGAATCTAGGTGGAAGTAGCCATGCCCCCCCATAGTTTGTACACTCTGTGCACCTGTGGAGATGGCACTATGTAGATGCCACCATGGCTTATGACTTGTGCCTCCTAAAGAGGCAGCCTGAACTGCACCTGGGCCTGCTTGAGCCACAGCTGGGGTGAATGAGGAGCACTGCAACAGAATGCAGGGAGCAGAGCCTTGAAATCATTCTGACCACAAGGCCCAGGCATTCCGGCCTGTGATGGGCAGGGCAGCCCCACAGATCTCTGCAATGCCTTCAGGATCATTCTTTCATTGTCTTGATGAATAGCATCTGGCTTCCTTTTATTCATACTAATCTCCTTATCAAACACTCGCTTGGCTATGCCTTTGATGTTCTTTCCTTAACACATTTTTTTTTTCATTCTTTACAACATGACCTGGTTGAGAATTTTCCAAATCTTTAAGATCTGCTTCCTTTTTGATTATAAATTCTTTCTTTCACTCATTTCTCTCTTACATTTTATTATAAGCAGTCAAAAGAAGTCATACCACATCCTCAACACTTTGCTTAGAAATTTCTACTGCCAAATATCTTATTTCATTGCTCAGGAGCTCTACCTTTCACAAAGCAACCAGGACACAAACACAATCCAGCCAAGTTTCTTGATACTTTATAACAAGTATCTCCTTTCCTCTAGTTTCCAATAGCATGTTCCTCACTTCCATCTGAGGCCTCATCAGAATGGCATTTACTGTTCCTATTTCTACCAACATTCTGACCATAACCAATTAAATAATCTCTAAGAAGATTGAAGATTTCTCTATAGTTCTCATTTATTTCTGGTCCCTCTCCTGAATGACTTTTTATAGTCCACCCATAGCAATGGACTTCAAAACTCTTTCAACCTCTAGCCATTACCCAGTTCCAAAGCCACTTACACATTTTTCGGTATTTGTTATAGCAACACCTACTTCATAATATCAATTTCTGTCTTAGTCTGTTCAGACTGTTATAACAAAATACCCTAAACTGGGTAGTTTATAAACAACAGATCTTTATTGCTCACAGTTCTTGAGCCTGGGAAGTCCAAAATAAAGGTGCCAGCATATTTAGTGTTTAGTGAGGGCCTGTTGGTAATACATGGCACCTTCTATATGTCCTCACATTGTAGAATAGTCAAACAACTCCCTCAAGCCTCTTTCATAACGGCGCTAATCCCATCCTTGAGGGCAGAGCCCTCATGACCTAATCACCTCCCAAAGGCCCCACCTCTTATTACTAGTACATTGGATATTAAGCTCCAACATAAACATTTTAAGGGGACACCAACATTCAGATCATAGAAGGTACCAATAAGAACCATTTATTCGGTTGCCATGACATTAGGTGAGTTAATAGAAAACACTTAGAATAGCTCCTGGAACATACTAAGTTTTCACATAAAGTTAGCTATGATTGTTATTTTAACATCCTTCTGCATGCTTTGGTCAAATCTCACCTCCTTCCTGAAACCTTCCTGTGCCATTCTAGTCCACATTAATCTACTTTCTCTAATTCCTTTTATATGTAACATTCCTAACAAGAGTGAGTCAGCACATCCAGGCCCCAGGAGAGCCTCAGAGGAAACAGCCTGGGTCCTCAGGTCAGACGTGAAGGGCCTGAGATGCAAATGGTGAATTCACAGCAGGAGGGAGGGGAGGCAGAGATGCGGAGCTTGCACAGAAGCAAGAGTGTGAGAAAATATGGCTTCTCAGGGAATAACTTCAATCAGACATAGTCTGGCCTGATTGGAGAGTCTGAATTATGTAAATGGCAAAAGATAAGTGGGAGAAGCAGCCCAGAGAAGAGAAGCTTGGGTTAGATGCTATAAACTTGAAGAAACTTTGATAGTTTAAGGCCTTGAACAAC
The DNA here is from genome assembly GCF_000951035.1 of Colobus angolensis palliatus. NCBI lineage: Eukaryota > Metazoa > Chordata > Mammalia > Primates > Cercopithecidae > Colobus > Colobus angolensis. The sequence continues at coordinate 867,404 of NW_012116077.1, forward strand.
AAGATCTATTATGCATTTAAATCTGTCATTTGGGTGTCGGTGTGCAGAACAAATAAAAATAGAGAGTCACTGAAGAAAAGACGTCACTTTGCCAAGCGTGGTGGCTCACACCTGTAATCCCAGCACTTTGGGAGGCTGACGCAGGTGGATCACCTGAGGTCAGAAGTTCAAGACCAGCCTGGTCAACATGGTGAAATCCCGTCTCTACTAAATACACAAAAATTAGCC
>NW_012116077.1:868758-918900 GCF_000951035.1 Colobus angolensis palliatus
TTTCTTTCTTTCTTTTTTTTAGATGGAGTCTTGCTCTGTCGCCTGGTTTGGAGTGCGAACTTGGCTCACTCCGCCTCCTGGGTTCAAACAATTCTCCTGCCTCAGCCTCCTGAGTAGCTGGGACTACAGGCGTGCACCACCACGCTCAGCTTATTTTTGTATTTTTAGTAGAGATGGGATTTCACCACGTTGGTTGCCTAGGATGGTCTTGATTTCTTGACCTCATGATCCGCCTGCCTTGGGCTCCCAAAGTGCTGGGATTACAGGCTTGAGCCACCGCGCCCGGCCTCTACCTCAAACTTTCAAAGCACTTCTGGTGCTTTAAAGGTTTTTACTGATCGACCAGCAGCTAAAGAGGCTTTGTCACAGGCCAGGAGCGGTGGCTCAAGCCTGTAATCCCAGCACTTTCGGAGGCTGAGGCTGGTGGATCGCCCGAGGTTGGGAGTTCGAGACCAGCATGACCAACATGGAGAAACCCTGTCTCTACTAAAAATACAAAATTAGCTGGGCGTGGTGATGCATGCTTATAATCCCAGCTACTCGGGAGGCTGAGGCAGGAGAATCACTTGAATCCGGGAGGAGGAGGTTGTGGTGAGCCAAGATCGTGCCATTGCACTCCAGCCTGGGCAACAAGAGCGAAATTCTGTCTCAACAAAACAAAACAAACAAACAAAAAACCAGAAGAGGCTATGTCACAAACTATACCTAAATGAAAGATACATTCATCCTCCTCCCTCCTACTGCTTTGATGATCATTTATGGCATTTCATAAGTGTAGTTTGAAAAAGTTTGGATTGGGGGTTTTCAGGTCCTTTTTGGTGGACAAAGGAAGATTTCTGGAAATTCCATTATAACCAGCTCTTTCAGGGAAGTTGTTTCTCAATCCAGACTTAAACTACATTCCTAGTATATGAACATGTTTGTCTTTTACCCCTTCCCTCATTATCTCCTTCCCACCTGGTACTACTGTATAGACATCTGCATATTTAGAAGAGTTTTACCCATTTTACAAAATATGTGAGAACTATTGACATACTGAGGATGTGGTACAATATGAACCTTGAAAAAAGGTAGATATTGAAGAAATAATAGGTATCTTGTGGTTTAATACTTTGTGGCAGGACTGTACTGAGGTGTGAGATGAGCAGGGCTTGTTTTCAGGACCTTGCTGACCAAAACTGGATATAGCAAAGAAACGGGCCAAAACCAGATATGACTAGGAATTATAGTGCATTTGCATAAGACACTCCCAGCAATGCCATGACAGTTTGCAAATGATGCCATGGAAATGACTCAGAAGTTACCTTATATGGTTCTGGGAATTCCCTGCCCCTTTTGAGAAAGCTCATGAATAACACACCCCTTATTTAGGATACAATTAAGAGTGGGTATAAATAAAGCTAGTCAGCACTCCACAAGTGCTACTCTGGGCCAGCCTACCTATGGAATAGCTCTGCTTTGTCTATGGAGCAGCCACTTTGTTGCATACAGTGGCTCTAATAAACTTGCTTTTATTTCACTGTCTGCTCACTCTTGAATTCTTTCCTGAGTGAAGCCAAAAACCCTCCCTGGGTGAGCCTCAGTTTTGAGGTTTGCATGCATGAGCCCTGTAAGCAAATGAATCAGACAACTACGCGAATCATAAACAAGAACTTAATACATACAGTAAATTAGGATATTTCCTAACATTTAACCTTCCTTACATTAACTGTTCATGGTGCATTATTCCTTGAATATGCTGCTCTGGATTATATTTTCTAATGTTTGGGCCTTTCCCATTAAATGTTGCAAGGAAACAACATCTGTAACCCACATGCAATACTTCTCTACTGAGAGATGCATGAAGGAGCAGAAAAATGTGTTCACAGAGCCTCACTCATCTCAAAATATCTCATGTACCCCATAAATACATACACCTATTATGTACCCACAAAAATTAAACATTAAAATATTTTTAAAAAGAACCTCACTCAAGTGGCATCCAGAGCCCAGGGTCTGTGAAGGAATACCCTACAGTTGATGACTGAGGAACAGGGTGGGGTGCCTCATCAACATTTAGAACATGAACCTTCTGCTCTCCACCAGCAGCGGTCTCCACCTCCGCATGCACACTAGCAGCCATGGGCTCCTCCCCTGCTCCCTGCCTCTCCTCCCTGCGCAGTGTGGGAAATATCGGCCCCACCCCTTTGATCCGACTCTGCCTCCTCAACTGCGATAGGTCCGTCCCCGCGTTGGTCCCTTTGCCCTTGTGTGCCTGGTGACTCTCCCGTGCACTGGCGACAACTGGGCTTTGTGGGCGGAGCTTGCGCAGGCGCTGCACAAAGCTGGGCTCCTGTTACACACTGGACAGACAACCCACAGCCGCCGCTGCCAACCCCCCTCCACTCCGCCAGACTGCCAGACTGCCAGACGACCACATCATTCTGCCCACAGACCATCGCCATCCATCGCATCCCACCAAGACTGCTGCTCCTAGTGATCTGGACTCACCTAGGAGGTATCTGAGCTGGCCATAGCCCCTGGACAATGATCCAGACAGCTGGCCATCCCCCAAGGAGCCTGTCACCTTCAGGGAGACCCATTTCCTCCTCATCCCGAGACCTCTTGTTCTTCTGCCACATGGCTGCCAGGGCTTAGGTGTGCCTGGCAACCAAATCCAATCTCTCATTTTTTTTCCTGTGGATCAGGTAGTTTTGCCTAGAATCCAGTTTTCTTCTGAATTTGCAACTGTCTCTCTGATGGGTACCTTTTGTTCAACACAGTAACCCCCTGCTCCCTGCCCTGCTCTAATACACTACCTGTACAAAGGTCTTTTCCTTGTTTTCAATAAATGTCAGACATTATTAAAAAAGAATGGAATCTCAATGAATATGGCACCTTTCCTTCCCTGGTTCTGTAAATGGGGTCCATATCTTGTTCAAACACTGTGTCCCCTGTCATGCTATGGCTAAAGTTGACTCTTGCATTATTAAAACAAAAGATTGAGTCCTGTGGTGCCCCAGGGATGGAGACCTTAATGGCAACCATCTAATGCCAAATGATGACCCTTCTAAACCAGTCAGTTTCATGCCACTTTCAAAGTAGACCTTGATCTGATTTTGGCCAAGGTGATGTGAAGAGCAGTGGAAAAATTTTTTGAAAAAGCTTTCCTTATTTTCAAAAAATGGCTAGAAAGCACAAATCCCAAATTGTTACAGAACACAAATCCCACACCTCTTTGGTGAGCAGCTATCAAAGTATTATTTACTCCATTATTCAGGGAACCAACAGAATGGCTTAGGTACTTCAGAAAAAGCATTTATATTTATATTGCTTTGATTTGTGGAGCCAGTGGAATAAGGTATACAAAACTATGACTAATTTAGGTAGAAGCCTGGTGAGTAATCTGCAGGTAAGTAAAATTATAACCTTTAACGGACAGAAAATAAATAATCATTCCTTTTCATTATTTGGGTTAAATTCTTTTTTTTTTTTTGAGACAGAGTCTCTCAATATTGCCCAGGCTGGAATGCAGTGACGTGATCTTCACTCACTGCAACCTGTGCCTCCCACTTCAAGTGATTTTCCTGCCTCAGTCTCCCGAGTAGCTGGGATTATAGGCATGCACCACCACACCTGGCTAATTTTTTAATTTTTAGTAGAGATGGGGTTTCACGATGTTGGCCAGGCTGGTCTCGAACTCCTGACCTCAAGTGATCCACTTGCCTCAGCCTCCCAAAGTGCTGGGATTACAGGTATGAGCCACCGAGCCTGACCTGGGTTAACTTCTAAATGTATTTTGCTGTAAAAAGCCTTTGCTCCCTCATTAATTATTGGTCAAAGTTAAATATCCTGATAGAGTCAGAAGTTCTATGGTTGGGCGTATAAGACAATGCTCCAGTGTGATGTTAAAAGGTTGTATTTGGGTTCTGCAGAGAAACAACCAATAGGATATATAGATATAGATACATGTATGTATATCTTCTGTTGTATATTTATTATACGGAATTGGCTCTCATGATTATGGATGCTGAGAAGTCTTAAGATCTGGTCAGCAAGCTGGAACCCCAGAAGAGCTGATGCCCAGTCTGAGTCCAAAGGCCTGAGAATCAGGTGAGCCAACAGTATGTGCGTCAGTCTGAAAGCTGGCAGGCTCAAGACCCAAGAAGAGCTGATGTTTCAGCTCAAGTCAGAAGGCAAGGAGAACAGATGTTTTAGCTCAGAGCAGCCAAGCAGGAGGAGTTCTCTCTTACTACTGGGAGAATCATCCTTTTTGTTCTCTTCAGGTCATCAACTGATTGGATGAGGGGAGGGAAATCTGCTTTACTCAGTCTATTGATTCAAATGTTAATCTTAGCCCCAAACACTCTCACAGACACACTCAGACTAATATTTGACCAAATATCTGTGCACCCTATGGCCCCATTATGATAAGGTGTAAAATTAACCATCACAGTTGCGCAAGCAACTTTTTGCCTCATTTCTAAGTTTTTGTGATTTTTCTAGAACATGGGATAGAGGAATGAATCACACCAGTGTTTTTTCACTATTTTTCCCCTCTCTCTCTCTCTCTTCATATGAACAGTTTTTGTCATTCATGTGCTATAGTTTGCAGGGCTGTATGTGGAATGTAAGGTACATTATCTACAGTATGTATCTGATTATGCGTTTGTTTTCCCAAATTAAAAAAAAAAAAATCATTAGGTTGGAGTTTGGCTTGTAATAGGTCAAAGTCTTGAAGTCAGAGGAAAAATATGAATTGCTTAATAAAATGAATTTTGTATGATTTACAGGGCTCTTAAAAACTGAAACTAGATTAATTATGAGGTGTCAATTCAAGGTGCTGGTAGTCTGCTTTCCTGGATGGATATAAAGGACAGTGTGTTAAGCATATTCATTCTTTGGTCTTAAACACAGATTCTGCTGAAGCAGTTGGAAAAGTGTGTGGAAGCAGTTTACGTGACGGAGTAGGCCAGCATTCCCTATGATCTGTGTCCACTGGCTCTGGAGGTAGGTAGAATGGGCGGGGACCTTCGGGGTAACTTTTGAGCAATGTCAATAACCCCCTACCTCCCTCAACAACAATGCCCCAGCACTTTTCTTCCTCCTGGCAGAATGGTCCTGTCAGGGAATCATTCCTTGGTCTACACTAGTTCTATCATTCCAAGTCCTCTTCCATGCTACATATATCTTGGGGTGGGTAATAGTTCACAAAAATCAATCATTAACGTCTTTTTAAGATTATGATATAAAGGGATAGAAGAAATCATATTTGTAAGGGGTGAAAGGAGGTGTTTTTTCATTAGTTTGCAGTCTCAGCCCTTGCAGTTGTCATTTTGGTTCCTCTTCCTTATTTCCTACTCAATCTTAGCCAGGAAGCCATACCTGGGAAGCAGAAGATATCAGTAGACTCAAATGGTTTCTATGCTTGGAGGAGACACTTGCAGTGAGGCAAGGATTACATTGTTGGATAGTATAGTAACTTTGTAATCTGAAAGAGTGCTCACCTTACAACATGGGAACCTGTTGATAGAAGTTTGACTGTAATTTACAGAGGAATTTTATTTAGGCATCATCAAAATTTGGGTAGATTTACAACCCTGAGAAGTTTCTCTCTTCCACAAAGCAAGACTACATGTATGGTCTTCTATCGGTTTTCCTGGGCTGCCATACAAAGTACTACACACTAAGTGGCTTAAACAACAGAAATTGATTGCCTTAGTTCTGGAGGTGAGAAGTCCAAAATCAAGGTCTCAGCAGGATTGGTTGTTTCTGAGGACTGGGAGGGAAGGATCTGTTCAAGCTCTTTCTCCGAGTCTTTCTCTTCACATCATCTTCCCCTATTCATGTCTAGATCTCTGTCAAAATTTCCCTTTTTATAAGGATACTTGTCATGTTGGTTCAGGGCCTGTCCTAATAGCCTTATTTTAACCTGATTACCTCTGTAAAAACCTTATCTCCGAATAAAGTCATTTTCAGAGGTACTGGGGGTTAGGACTCTACCATATCCTTTTGGGGGTTGCACAGTTCAGTCCATAACAGGTGCCTCGTTTGTATCAGTGTCTTCAAGAAGAAAAACATTCTGGCCTGGTCTGTCCATATGACCTCCTTTATTCTAGACCCTATATGTCATTTTACTCTGAAATGGGTGGAAGGTGTGAGGGAATTCACCTCCCTTTAAAAAGGAAGAAGCCCTTGGCTGCTTTTAGTGTAGCAGGTCGGTAAGAGGAGAGAGGTAGAGGGAGAGAGGGAGGGAAAGGAAGAGAGAAAATTAATGTCAGTGCAGTTCAGCGCATTAACCCTTGTATTGGCCCCATTAGCATGTATACAACTTTTCTTTTTCTGGTCCATCCTGTACAGCTTTTCAGAAATGACAAGTCAGCATACTCCCTCTTCAATCCTCTCCTTTTCCTCAGAAGTGTCTCCTAAGAAGTAGATCTATATACTTGTCTTGGGACCTGGATAACATTTTGGAGTTATAAATTGTCCTAATAATTTCTTATATATTCCAAAATCTTTATATGAAATAATGACATAGAGACACAAGAGGGTGCTAGCAATACAGATAAATGTTTTCACAGCAACATATTGAAATTTGAGAAATTATTATATTGGTGGTGAATTACATTGGTGCATTCAGCTGTCTAATTATCAGGTTCTATGTCTTAATGGTTAGCATTATATAATTATAATGCCTAGTTTAGTATTTTCTTTCACAATTCATATGTCATTTCCTTTAATCTTCTCTGCAAACCTTGATTATTTGACTGGTTCAATCATTCATCATCAGTTATGTAGTAAGTACTTCCTATGTTCCAGGTACTGTACTATGAACTGTTGTTACATCATTACAGAATTGTGGTCCAAGCCTTCAAGGAATTTACTGTAAATTTGGTTGTAGTGGAAATATATGCATGTGGAGTCTCAGCTTTGGATTTGATTAAGAAAGACTTGAGACCATGCTTGGTTACACCAGTTATATGACATTATATAAATTCCTTAACCTTCCTAAGCCACTATTTTCTCATATGTAAAGTGGGTCAAATAACACCTATATATTGGGGTCCTTATGGGCATTCAATAAGATAATGAATATAAAGTTCTGATCATTAAATAGATGGGATGTACCGTAACTATAATAACAACAATAATTTTATTATTTTTTAAGGATGATAATGACTTTAAGCCTGTATATGGCAGAGTGGAAACATAGTAGAAAGAACATTTAAATCTTACCTATATGAGGCAGGGAACATCTCAATAGAGGAAGTGGCAAATGAGTTGAGATGTGACTCCAATCTAAGAGGTCACCTCTATCTGAGATATAGAAGAATGAGAGAGTATGGTTAATCATGTAAAAGTTAGGAAAAGGACACGGTAAGAGTTTAGATGGCATAGATGGAAGGCTACATCATAACGTGTCACGTTTGTTGTGCTAAGGCATATATCAATTATCCTGTACTCAGTAGGGAACAACGGAAAGATAGTGAATGCGTGACTGATTTGATCAGATTTGTGTTTTAAGGTTCACCTGGGGTGGAAATTTTTATTTCTTTGATGAATAGTAACATTAAGCATATTTTTCGTGTCCTTATGGTCCATTCGTATGTTTTCTTTCTTTTTTTTTTGAGACGGAGTCTCGCTCTGTCACCCAGGCTGGAGTGCAGTGGCCGGATCTCAGCTCACTGCAAGCTCCGCCTCCCGGGTTTACCGCCATTCTCCTGCCTCAGCCTCCTGAGTAGCTGGGACTACAGGCGCCCGCCACCTCGCCCGGCTAGTTTTTTGTATTTTTTTAGTAGAGACGGGGTTTCACCATGTTAGCCAGGATGGTCTTGATCTCCTGACCTCGTGATCCGCCCGTCTCGGCCTCCCAAAGTGCTGGGATTACAGGCTTGAGCCACCGTGCCCGGCCCCCGTATGTTTTCTTTTATGAAGAATCTGTTCAAGTGATCCATCTTAAAAATTGTGTCATTTATTTCTTTTTCTTACTAAGTTACAGTGGGTCTTTATATGACCCATCCTTTGTCATATACATGTATGTCAAATGTTTTCTCTAACTGTGTACCTTCCTGTTCAATTTTTTGAAAGTTATATTTTGAAAAGTAACAGATTTTCATTTATATGAAGTCCAGTTTGTAATTTTTGTCTTTCATGATTTTAGATCTTCCAACAACCAGATGCCAAGAAGGAATTAGACATTTGAGGGCTTTCTTGGGGAAAACACCTGTGGAGGAAAAAGGAGAAGGTGAGAAGGGAAAGGTGGAGCAGACCATGATGCAGGTCTGATACTTATGAAAGGAAAAAGGGAAGGAGGGAAGAGCCTCAGTCTGCAGTTCTAGTCTGAGAAAATCTCATTCCAGCTGATAGGGAATCCAGAGTGGACTATCTGTTGTTGAAGTTCTGTGTCAGATAGGAATGTCCTGTCCTGGCTTCACTGGCTGGTGGGAGCTGAGGAGAGCATGACTTCAGTGTAAATACTGCATTCCTTCTAAAAGTGCAGCAGCTGAAAGGTGGCTGGTCACTATTGTCCTCATAGATGTTTGTCTTGAAGAGAGATCCGAGTGACACACTTCCCTGGCTACCTGTTTACCCCTTGTACAGCACAGATATCCATGCAGGTTAGGGGAATATCTACTTTATGGTTTCTATGGCCCTTTTTACCTGAGAGGAAACTTAGAAGACATAGATTAGTATAATGAACCACAGCCCCTGCCACTGTAATTTGTCTCCAGGCCATAATTTGCTACTTATTCTTTTCTTCCTCTAATATCCATTCCAAAATTCCATCATTTTCAGATATCACTGTGATGATTAATTTTAAATGTCTACCTGCCTGGGTTAAGTGATACGAAGTAGCTGGTAAAGCATTATTTCTGGGTGTGCCTGTGACAGTGTTTTTGGAAGAGACTGGCATTTGAATCAGTAGACTGAGTAAGGAAGATCTACCTTCACCTAGTGTGGGCGGGTACCGTCTGATCTGCTGAGGGCCTGGATAGAACATAAAGGCAGATGAAAGGTTAATTTGCTCTCTCTCTTCTGAAGCTGGGATGCCCATCTTCTCCTGCCCTGAGACTTGCACCAGTAGCACCTCAGCTTCTTAGGCCTTTGACCTGGGACTGAGAGTCACACCACTGGCTCCCCTAGTTTTTAGGTCTTTGGGCTTGGACTGAGCCATGCCACTGGCTTTCCTGATTCTTCAGCTAACAGATGGCAGTTCGTGAGATTTAACTTCCATAATCACATGACTCAATTTCCCTAATAAATTTCTATTCTATCTATCTGTCTATCTATCTGTCTATCTATCATCCATCCGTCCATCCATCCATCCATCCATCCATTCATCCATCCATCCATCTATCTAATCTATCTCCTATTGGTTCTGTTTCTCAGGAGAACCCTGACCAGTATACTCACCTTGCAAATCTTGGTGGCTTACCTAGTGATGAGACCCAAATCTTCATTCTTTAAGGGCCTGAGGCCTTAACAACCCTATCCTCAGCCCAGAGTGGCTGCAAATATGCAGTTAAAATTGAGCAAGGGTGTACCACAGGGTGCCCGAGTGAATTACCTGAGTTCTACACATTTTCCTTCTGGTACCAATTGTATAAAGCATCTTAACTTCTTCCTGCTGATTAAGGTCAATTACCCCTGCTAGTAATTGACTCTTCTCACCTGCTGGTCCAGGGAAACAAGAAGTCTTAAGTGCCCAGGTGATAATTGTAGCTTATAGTTCAAAGGGACACTTGCTGTGTCCCCTAGAAAACTGCACCCCCTTGAGAAAAAGGACCTCTAACTTTGCATAGCTATGAGTTGTTGGGATGCGGGATAAAGTTTACTCCAGTGTATCATTTGGAGTACTGATAAATAGGGCTACTCCTGTATCTACCTTTTGGTTCTTGTACCTATGTATTATTATTGTTGATGACACAGCACTGTATAGAGTTCTCTGATTTAACACATCTAGTAGGTCCAAAGGATGCCACCCCATCCTTGCAGAGTATTTCTTCTGAGATCACACATTAACTACGTCTTTAGATGACCATTAAAACATGCTACGATTATAGCTTCTTTCTATATAGTATCATAGGTGACATGACCAGTGGATCCTATAGTTTCAGGAGCACTCCCACAGCTCCTTCTTTGTGAAGTGGGTCCCTGGGTTAGATGCCATGCTACGTGGACTTCCATGCCTGTGGATCATGCATTCTATAAGATTCCAGATAGTGCTGAGACTGTGAGGAGGAGAAAAGGCAAACCTTTTCTGGAAATACGTATCTATTCCTGTGTGTGCAAACTCTTAACCCTTTTAGTATGGAAGGGGCACAATATAATCAATTTGCCACCAAGTAGCTTTTTGGAAATTGTGATATATTGGTGGCTTAGCATAGGTCTCAGTTTCAGGAAGGTTGCAAACTCACAGGCAATAGTAACTATATTAGCCTTGGTAAGTGGGATTCCAAACTGTTGGGTATATGCATAACTTCCCTCATTTTCCACCCTTCTGAAGCAGCTGGCTTGATGGAATGGTGGAAAGGCCTTTTGACGGCTCAGTTACAGCACCACCTAGGTGCCAGTGCCTTGCAGGGTTGGGGAAAGGTTCTTCAGAAGGCTGTATATGCTCTGAATCAGTATCCAATATATAGGGTTGTTTTTCCCATAGTCACGACTTATGGGCCCAGGAATCATGGGGTGGGATTGGGAGTAGCATCACTCACCATTTGCTCTAGAGATCCACTAGCAAAATTTTTGCTTCCTGTTTCTGTGACTTTATGGTCTACTGGACTGGAGTTCTTGGTTTCAGAGGGAGGAATGCTTCCACCAGAAGACACAATTCCACCGAACTGGAAGTTAAGACTGGCAGCTGGCCACTTTGGGTTCCTCATGCCTCTGAATCAGTGGACAAAGAAAGGAGTTACAGTGCAGACTGGGGTGACTGATCTTATCAAGAGGAAAGAGTACTACAGCTCCACAATCAAAGAAAGGAAGAATAGTCTAGAATATAGGAGATCCTTTAGGGCATCTCAATATTATCATGCCTTGTGATTAAAGTCAACAGAAGGGTACAACAACCCAATCCAGACAGGACTACTAATGTCCCAGAACCTTCAGTAATGAAGGTTTGGGTCACCCCATTAGGTAAAGAACCATGACCAGCCGAGGTGCTGGCTGAGGGCAAAGGGTATACAGAGTGGGTAGTGGGAGAAGAACACAATCACATGATCAGTTACAGAAACAAGAACTGTAATTGTCATGAGTATTTCCTTTTTATTTTGCTATGAACACATTTTTATGTGTTTTAGTGTGTATCTTTCTTTCCTCTCTTATTCCCTTATCATATAACATAAGATATATTGACTTTATGTAATGGAATTTAATTATTATTTATGTCATAGTACTTAAGTTGTGGAATATTGAGGAGAGGAGTAAACATCACTCAAGGGATTTATTTCCTCCTCTAGGGAAAGGGTTAGTACATTTTTGGTTGTACACAGGACAATGGTATCACATTAGGCAGAATTATGACCGTGTTATTGTATTTATTTGGAGATTAACTACGGTTTAAGAAGATGGATACGGGTGTCAGTTTGATAGGGGGTGAACTTGTGATGATTAATTTTATGTTTCAACTTGGCTTGGCCATGGTATCCAAGATACTTGGTCAAACATTATTCTGGATGTTTCTGATTAGATAGCGCTGCCCTTAGGTCAGAAAGAGTGTTTTCAGTTTGAAGGGTCAGTTTTAATGCTGAAGTGTTGACACTCTGCTCTCCAACAGAGTGGTACCTTGGAAGCCATGACCTGTTCACTATCCTGAAGCTATGGCTGCTGCTGGGAAAGACCTCACCGTGACTTGCACCAAAATGCTCTCTCCTTTTCATCAGGGTAATTGTTCAGATGGCATGGACTTCTCAGTGCACCACAATGTCTTAGTGTCACTCCTGAGACAATTGTTTTCTGCTCTCCAAGAGTGTGTTCATTCTAATGGTCAGTGTCTCCTATGATGTCCAGTCTGAGGATGCCATCTGCTTACTGCTCTTGCCAGTTGCTGTCAAAGGATAGCAAAGCCTGTTCTCTGGCTAATCTCTACACCACCCTCCTCTTTTGGGAAAGAGGAATTGGGTAAGGTTAAATCTCATATGCAAGCACTTCATGAGTTGGTTGTTTCTAATGGGTGTTCAAGTCCCAAAGGATTAGAGGAAATAATACAAAACAGTATCCAAAGAGGTGGGCTGGTATTCAACCAAAAGGACAAATCTGTAAACATTAGGCCTAGATCGTGACATCAAGTAAAAAGTCTACTAGCAACAGGAAGAGAGACAAAGGTGAGAGCAAGGTGGCTAATCACAGTTTATACCAGATGTCTGCTTCTAGGCTAGGATTGACTCTGTTATTCATAACTAGAGTTGAACTCAGGATATTCAGAGCATTATAATATTTCAGGCTTGTATGACAAGGTGATGAGGTATTACCCACACAGCTTATTGGCCTGATACAGACACCATATAGGTGCAATGGGTCTGATAGGTAAGTATTCCACCTCCCTGAGGGTGGACTAAGTTTGGAGGTATAGCTTTCAGCTGTGGCAGGTGGAACTCACCACCATATCTGGGTATAGTGTCTCCAATTTTATTGCCAGCAGTACCTCTATCACAGGGCAGAACATTGGGTGCCAGGAAAGGTGCAGTGTGCAGAGGAGCTAAGAGCCACGGTAGCCCAGAAAAGGGCCATAAAACACAAAAGGAAACACATGACCACCCAGCCTTCACAAATCAATAGAAACCATTCAATGAAAAATCTGTTAAAAAAAAAAAAAATCTCCCAGTGTTTCTTGAAAAGTGCATTTAGATTAAAAAAAGATTATAGCCGGGCACGGTGGCTCACGCCTATAATCCCAGCAATTTGGGAGGCCAAGGTGGGCGGATCATGAGGTCAGGAGATCGAGACCATCCTGGCTAACATGGTGAAACTCCGTTTCTACTAAAAATACAAAAAATTAGCCAGGCATGGTGGCGGGTGCCTGTAGTCCCAGCTACTCAGGAGGCTGAGGCAGGAGAATGGCATGAACCCGGGAGGCAGAGCTTGCAGTGAGCCGAGATCACGCCACTGCACTCCAGCCTGGGCGACAGAGTGAGACTCTGTCTCAAAAAAAAAAAAAAAAAAAGATTATAGATAAATAAGTTAAATAATAAATTACAGATGTATTTTAAAATGTAAGCATAAAAACGAAACACGAGGAAACAGCAAAAAATATCATGGGAATATTACCTTCTCTTGCATAGCGGCAATATAAATTATTTAAACATGTAAAAACTCAAAATTTAAAAAACAAAATTGAGAATATATCTGCTATAACATCACTGAGGGTTAATAAACTTTATAAATAAGAAGCTTATAAAAACCACCTGGAACACACTCCAACCCTGAAAGAAATGTGGGAATATTATTTGACCAGTCAACTTAGGGAAGATGAAAAACAAATGAACAACAAACATATGAACATGGTTCAACCTTAAAGTAATAATCATAAGAAGTCAAATGGAAGAAATCATTAAAAATCCTTTTTTTGGTCTATCAATTTAAAAGAACGAGAGAAGATGAAGAGTGATGTGGTGCAGTAAGGGGCGCCATCTCATAGTCTACTAGTGGGAGTAAAAATTAATACATGCATTTTGTAAAGCAGTTTCCCAAAATGTATTCAGAGTCTCAAAATGTTCGTACCTTTTGTATAATAACTCCATTTTAACACTGCCACCTAAAGAAATAAACACAAAAACATATGAAGATTTATGTTTAAAAATGGTAATCAGAGCATTACTTATAATAACAAAATAAATGGGCAGTCATAGATCACAAAGAAAGAGATTAGATATATTATGGTACATATATATTATACAGGCATTGAAATTAGGTTTTCTTAAATGCTATACTGATATAAGTTATGGTTCATGATATAAAATAACTGAAAATAGGTGGATCCACAACTGTGTATGATTATAATTATATAACTTAAGAGCCATATAGACAACCCTTGAACGGAAACAAATAACATGTTAAATTAGTTCTTATGGGTGATATTCCTTTTCCATTTGGTATTATTCTACATATTCCCAGATTTCTACAATGACCACCTAGTACATTTCTAATCAGATATTGACAAGGTGCAAGCCCTCATTCCATTGGAAGGTGAGCAGGAGGACCTCCTTCCCCTCCTACTAAGGGGCCCACTCTGCCCTCAGCAGAAGAATGGTCCAGAGGTTTGTATGAAAAAGGATGGAGTGTTCTGGGCTTCTGCTCAGGTGTCTGGGATGGGCAGCTACTTGTTGACCGAATCACAAATCAGACAATGGCTTCCCATGGTGAATCCAAGAGGGCTTGCTCCTCAGGGATAGGTATGGCCAGGTATAGGTATCACTGTGACTCTGGCTTGATCCAACTATTCCTCTCTATCATCAAGGAAAACAGATTCCTGTACATTGAACTGGCACCACTGTTGGCCCAGTTTCAACCATTTTAACAAACCAGTAGATGGTATAAAAAATAAAAAAAGACTTCCTTTTTCAAATAATTCAAATTGTTCAATTAACTTCAACAGGACTTTGCTATATTAACATAGAAAAACTACTGAATTAATAAAATTTCATAGTCTTAGTGCACATAATATAGCTCTAGTTTATTTACATCCCAGCAAATCACAGGGCACAGAATTAATGGATAGCAAAGCTTACTTGTCAAACAAAAAGAAAAAAAAGTAAAGCTATACCCAAGTGATATATATTAATCCTTCCACTTTTCTGGAAAAATCACCCAAAATGGAAATGAGGCAAAAAGATGACTGCACAACATTTTCATATCAGGGCAGGGAGTTTTCTAATAACCCTACCTGAGATCATCTGAGTCTATCTGGATATTTAACTCTGACCAACAACTAATTATGAAGAATACTTTTTAAAATACAATATTGTAGATTTAAGAGGTTAACTAATAGAAATATGGTTAAGGAGTGATATTTTTCTGGGCATTGGCCAAGTTTGTTCCTAAATTAATCTTATTACTACATTCCTTCCCCAAAAGACCTTTACATGACTTTTTGAACTAACTCTGTCATTCTGCTGATTCCCTGAACAATGAGTTAAATAAACACTGATAGATATTTACCAAAAAGCTGTGTGAAAATCACAGTTTGTAACAATTTGAGACTTATACTTTCAAGCCTCTTATTACACAAATTCTCTCCACCAGGATTGCCCTGGAACCCAAAGTCTCAGGACACTAAACCACTCAAAGGCCACAATGTCCCCTCTGTGCCTATATTTCCCATATTAAGTTTTTGTGCATGTGTGTCACAAGATTTGCAGACATTTATCTTAATTATAGGCTTCAGGACAATAATGGCCCCAACCACCAAAAAAAGGGTGAATTACATTTTCTCGCTCATGCCCTTTATATGCATTATCCTTTTATATTCACTTTGGAGATGTAGCTTCATGGTGGGGCATAGAATACATTGCTAAGAAGGAAGTGAGAAAAACAAACCAAGAAAAATAACAAGTGATAAGAATGCAAAGTAATTGCTATGGACTGATATTTATGTTTTTCGCCTACTTCCAAATTCATATGTTGAAACCTTAATTCCCAATGTGGTGGTATTTGGAGTTGGGGGCCTTTGTGAGCTAATTAATTTTAGATGAGGTCATGAGGATGGGGCACCCATGTTAGGATTAATGCCCTTATAATAGGGGTCCCCAACCCCTTGCCCTCCTCATACTGGTCTGTGGCCTGTTAGGAACCAGGTGGCACAGCAGGAAGTGAGCACTGGGCAAGTGAGTGAAGCTTCATCTATATTTGCAGACACTCCCCATGGCCCACATTGCTGCCTGAGCTCTACCTCCTGTCAGATCAATGACAGCATTAGATTCTCATGGCAGTGCAAACACTATTGTGAACTGCACATGCGGGGGATCCAGGTTGTGCACTCCTTATGAGAATGTAATGTCTGATGATCTGTCACTGTCTCCCATCACCCCCAGATGGGACCGTCCAGTTGCAGGAAAACAAGCTCAGGGCTCCCACTGATTCTACATTATGGTGAGCTGTATAATTATTTCGTTATATATTAAATAATAATAGAAATAAAGTGCACATTAAATGTACTGTGCTTGAATGATTCATCCTTAAACCATCCCCCAGCCCAGTCTGTGGAAAAATTGTCTTCTGCTAAACTGGCTCCTGGTGCCAAAAAGGTTGGGGACCACTGCCTTATAAGAAACAGACTGGAGTGTTCTTTCTCTGCTGTTAGATGACACAGCAACAAGGTGGTCTACAAACCAAGAAGAGGGCCCTTACAAGATACCAAATCTACCAACACCTTGATCTTGGATTTTCAAATCTGCAGAACTGTGAGAAATAAATGTTTGTTGTTTAAGCCACCCAGTCGATGATAATTTATTATAGCAGCCCAAACTGAGTAAGACAATAATGAAAAAGAACCTCCCTTCTCCCCTTACAAATACCATTTCTTCTGTCTCTTTATGAAATCTTGCAAAGATGTTCATGATTCATTCTTGTGAACTGTTATCCTCCCCAAGATATTTATAGCATAAAAGAAGACTTGTAATGATAGAACTAATGTAGACCAAGGAAAAATTCCCTGACAGAGCCATTCTGTCAGAAGGAAGAAAACTGCTGAGGCATTGTTGTTGAGGGGGCTATGTGGTTACTGATATGATTTGGCTCTGTGTCCCCATTCAAATCTCATCTCTCAAATTGTAATTCCCATAATCCCCATGTGTCAAGGGAGGGACCTGGTGGGAGATAATTGGATCATGGGGGTGGGTTCCCCCATGCTGTTCTTGTGATAATGAGTGAGTTTTCACAAGATCTGATCGCTTTATAAGTGTTTGGCAGTTCCACCTTCACATGCTCTCTTGCTTACTGCCACGTAAGACATGCCTGCTCCCTCTTCTGCCATGATTGTAAGCTTCCTGAGCCTTCCCCAGTCATGAAGAACTGTAAGTCAATTAAACCTCTTTCCTTTGTAAGTTACTCAGTCTTGGGTAGTATCTTTATAGCAGTGTAAGAACAGACAAATACAGTAAATTGGTGCCAGCGGAGGTGAATACTGCTATAAAGATACCAGAAAATGTGGAAGTAACTTTGGAACTGAGTAACAGGCAAAGGTTGGAACAGTTTTGAGGACTCAGAAGAAGACAAGAAGATGTGGGAATGTTTGGAACTTAGTACAGACTTGTTGAATGGTTTTGACCTAAATACTGCTAGTGATATGGACAATAAAGTCTAGGCTAAGGTGGTCTCAGATGGAGATGAGGAACTTATTGGAAATTGGAGCAAAGGTCACCCTTGTTATGTTTTAGGAAAGAGACTGGCAGCATTTTGCCCCTGCCCTAGAAATCTGTGGAACTTTGAGCTTGAGAGAGATGTTCTGGAATTGGAACTTATGTTTAAAAGGGAAGCAGAGCATAAAAGTTTGGAAAATTTGCAACCTGACCATGTGGCAGAAAAACCCATTTTCCGGGGAGAAATTCAAACCTGCTGAAGAGACTTGCATAAGTGACGAGGACTGAATGTTAATCACCAAGACATGGGGTAAATGTCTCCAGGGCGTGTCAGAGACCTTCACAGCAGACCCTCCCATCATAGGCGTGGAGGCCAAGGAAGAAAAAATGGTTTTGTGGCCTGGGAGGGCCCCACCCCACTATGTGCAGCCTAGGGACTTGGTGCCCTGAGTCCCCGCCACTCCAGCTTCAGCCATGGCTAAAAGGGCCCAAGGTACAGCTCAGGCCATTGCTTCAGAGAGTGTAAGCCCCAAGCCTTGGCAGCTTCCATGTGGTGTTGTGCTTGAAGATGCACAGAATTCAGGAACTGAGGATTGGGAATTTCTATCTAGATTTCAGAGGATGTATGGAAATGCCTGGATGTCTAGGCAGAAGTCTGCAGCAAGGGCAGAGCCCGCATGGAGAACCTCTGCTAGGGAAGTGTGGAAGGGAAATATGGAGTTGGAGCACCCACACAGTGTCCCCACTGGGGCATTGCCTAGTGGAGCTGTGAGAAGAGGGCCATAGTCCTCCAGACCACAGAATGGTAGATCCACTGACGGCTTGCATTGTGTGCCCGAAAAAGCCACTGGCACTCAATACCAGCCCATGAGAGCAGCCACAGGGGCTGAACCCTGCAAAGCCACAGGGGCGGAGCTGCCCATGGCTGTGGGAGCCCACTCTTTGCATCTGCATGCCCTGGATATGAGACATAGAGTAAAATGAGATTATTTTGGAGCTTTAAGATTTAGACTGGGTGCAGTGGCTCACATCTGTAATCTCAGCCCTTTGGGAGGCCGAGGCAGGTGGATCACCTGAGGTCAGGAGTTTGAGACCAGCCTGGCCAACATGGTGAAACCCCATCTCTACTAAAAATACAAAATTAGCTGGGTGTAGTGGTGTATGCCTGTAATCCCAGCTACTTGGGAGGCTAGGGCAGGAGAATTACTTGAACCTGGGAATCAGAGGTTGCAATGAGCTGAGATCACACCACTGCACTCCAGCCTGGGCAACAAGAGTGAAACTTCATCTCAAAAAACAACAAAAAAAGATTTAATGACTGCCCCGCTGGATTTCAGACTTGCATGGGGCCTGTAGCCCCTTTGTTTTGGTCAATTTCTCCCATTTGGAATGGAAGCATTTATCCAATGCCTGTACCCTCATTGTATCTTGGAAGTAACTAACTGGTTTTTCATTTTACAGGCTCCTAAGTGGAGGGGCCGTGCCTTGTCTCAGATAAGACTTTGGACTTGGATTTTTGTGTTAATGCTGGAATGAGTTAAGACTCAGTGGGGGACTACTGAGAAGGCACAATCAGTTTTGAAATATAAAAAGGACGTGAGATTTGGGAGGGGTCGATGTAGAATGATATGGTTTGCCTCTGTGTCCCCACTCAAATCTCATTTCAAATTGTAATCCCCATAATCTCCACATGTCAAGGGAAGGATCTGGTGGGAGGTGATTGGATCATGGGGGCAGTTTCCCCTATGCTGTTCTCATGATAGTGAGTGAGTTCTCACTAGATCTGATGGTTTTATAAGCGTTTGACAGTTCCACCTTCACATGCTCTCTCTTGCCTGCTGCCATGTAAGATGTGTCTGCTTCCTCTTCCACCATGACTATAAGTTTCCTGAGGCCTCCCCAGCCATGCAGAACTGTGAATCAATTTAACCTCTTTTCTTTGTAAATTACCCAGTCTTGGGTAGTGTCTTTATAGCACTGTGAGAACGAACTAATACAGTTACTGACATTGTTCAAAGGTTACCCATAAGGTCCCTGCCCATTCTACCTACCTCCAGAGCCAGTGGACACAGATCACAGGGAATATGTTGGCCTACTCTGTTGCGTAAACTGCTTCTAAACACCTCTCCAGCTGCTTCAGCAGAATCTATGTTTAAATCCAAACAGTGAATATGCTTAACACATTGTCCTTTTCACTCATCCAAGAAAGCAGACTACCAGCACCTTGACATCTCATAATTAATCTAGTTTCCATTGTTTTTATGCATGCTATAAATAATGAAATAATAAATCGCTTTTTTTTTTTGGGACAGAGTCTTGCTCTGTTGCCCAGGCTGGAGTGCAACGGCGCAATCTCGGTTCACTGCAACCTCCGCCTCCTGGGTTCAGGTGATTCTCCTGCCTCGGCCTCCTGAGTAGCTGGGATTACAGGCGCCTGCCACCACACCCGACAAATTTTTGTATTTTTAGTAGAGACAGGGTTTCACCATGTTGGCCAGGCTGGTCTCGATCTCCTGACCTGTGATCCGCCCGCCTTGGCCTCCTAAAATGCTGGGATTACAGGCGTGAGCCACCGTGCCTGGCCAATAAATTGCTTTTATTAAGCAATTCAATTTTTCCTTCAATTTCAAGACTTAAAATTATATGCTAAACTGCAAATTAATGGTGGTTTTATTATTTGGAGGAACAAAAACATAATCAAGATACATTATTAGAAAATGTACCTCCGGCACCATACAAAGCCCTGCAAACTACAGCACACAAATGATTCTGTGGTTTGAATATTTTTGTCCCTTCCAATTTTCATGGCGAAATGTAATCCCCAATGCAACAATGTTGGGAGGTGCGCCCCTTTGAGAGCTATTTAGGTCATGAGAGTTCTGCCCTCA
This sequence comes from Colobus angolensis palliatus, assembly GCF_000951035.1. Classification (NCBI taxonomy): domain Eukaryota; kingdom Metazoa; phylum Chordata; class Mammalia; order Primates; family Cercopithecidae; genus Colobus; species Colobus angolensis. The sequence continues at coordinate 888,920 of NW_012116077.1, forward strand.
TGAATGGATCAGTGTCACTATAAAAATGCTTGCAGGAGTGGTTTATCTGTCTTCACTCCTGTCACATGAACTTGGCATTCATCCTCTCTTGCCCTTTTACCTTCCACTGTGTGAGGACTCAGCAAAAAGGCCCTCACCAGATATCAGTGACTTGATGTTGGACTTCTCAGCTTCCAGAACTATGAGAAAATAAATTTCTGTTCTTTTTAAATGATCCAGTCTGTTGCATTCTGTTATGGCAGCACAAAAGGGACTAAACTAAATGGCAAAAGCTTATCTATTCAAATTAAGAAAGAGTAAAACAGTGAAAAAAACGCTGGTAGGATTCATTCTTCCATTCCCTGTTCTGGAAAATCACCAACAGTTAGAAATGGGGCAAAAAGTTGATTGCACAGTCTTTTAACACCATACCAGAACATTGTCCAATAAGTCTACCTTTAGCTCACCTGATTAGTATGTTTAACTTTGTTCACCAACAGTTGGTGAGGGAGCATAAGCTTTTTACAATACTATAAATCTAAGAGACTAAACTGCAGCTAAACCGTAAGAAGTGATTTTTTTCCTGCTTATTAGGAAAGTTTATACACAGTTTTATTGTACTGCAGGTCATCAACCAGGTTTGTATCTAAATTAACAGTCTCATTTCTGCATTTCCTCCCACTACCTACATAATCAAGAATTTATAAATGCTTTTGAAAAGCACCTATATAATTCTGTTGGTTCCCTGAATCATGGGTTAAATAAAATTTTACAGCTGTTCACCAATAATCTGTGTGGGATTTATGGTTTGTAACAATTTGGGAATTGTGTTTTCAATCCACTTTCTGGAGCTGAGGATACCTTTTCCAAGGGCCTGCTGGCTGACTTCTCACAGTGTTGGCCAAAATGAGGTAACGGTTCATTTACTAAGAGGCTTGGGATAATCCTAACTGGTTTAGAGGATTCAACATCCGGGACAGAATGATCACCAGTGGGGACACTATCCCCAGGTTACTACAGGACTCTATCTTAGATGTTTTATAATGCAGGAGTCAACATCAGTCACTGAATGGCAGGGGATTTCGCTTCTGAACAAGATATGGACCACGTTTACAGGACCAGGGAGGGAAAGGTGCCATATTCATTCAGACTCTTTCTTTTTCAATAGTGTCTGACATTTATTGGAAATATGGAAAATACTTTTCTCCAGGTAGTATAAAGGAGTTGAGCAGAAGAAACAAGTTATTTTGTTGATCAAAAAGCACCTGAGAAAATGCTGCAAATTCAGAAGAGAAATGGAATATGGGCAAAAGTAAGTGGTCCACAAGAGAAAATGAGAGACTCGATTTGGCTGCCAGGCACAACTGAGCCCTGTCAGCCATGTGGCAGGAGCACAAAAAGTCTCTGGGATTGGGGAGGAAATGGGTCTCTCTGAAGGTAACAGGCCCCCTGAGGGGCAGCCAGCTGTCTGGATCATTGTCCAGGGGTTGTGGCCAGCCCAGATACCTCCGAGATGAGTCCAGATCACTAGGAGCAGCAGTCTGTCAGTGGGATGCGATGGATGGCGATGGCAGTGGCAGCGCAGGTCTGTGGGCAGAATGATGTAGTCGTCTGGCAGTCTGGTGGGGAGGAGGGGGCTTGGCAGCGGCGGCAGTGGGTGGTCTGTCCAGTGTGTAACAGGAGCCCAGCTTGCAGCTGGAGCACAGGACAGCGTCCAAATGTGCATGGGAGGGGCTGGGCTGGCACAAGAGGGTGGAGGCAGCCCGCTCCAGAGTGAGGCCCAGGGGCGGCAGCAGGAGCCTGGAGCGCTATTCCTGGAACAAAGGCAAGCACTACGCGGGAGGGGACAGGAGCGCAGGGGACATCGCGGCAGCTCGAGGGGGAGGGAGGTGCGGAGGGAGGGCGCCTGTGGAGACCCTGGCGGTGGCCACTGGCACAGCGGACCCTCCCCAGAGCACCCGCCCCCGGACTCGAGGGTCTCCCGGCCTAGAAGTCCTCGTCCTCCTCCCATCCAAAGACCCGCTTCATCTCGGCCAGGAAGCCCCGGTAGTCACTGAGGAGGGGACTGTCCTTCTTGATGTATGGGATCACCCACTGCAGGGCGGGCCCCGTGAGGCGGGTGATGAGGAACGTCACCTTCAGGGCGTCGTTGGAGAACGTGTTCTCGTCCACGAACATGTAGGAACCCGTCTGCACGATGAACTCTGGGAGCCGCTCGGTATCGCCGTCAAACGTCTCAGGAAAAGGAATCGGGTTCCTCCAGCGACGCGCCGCGGGCCGGAGGGGCCGGGCCAGGAGGGCCTTCATCAGTTGCACCCGACTGTCCATCGCGCCGCGCTCGCTCGCTCGGCTGAGCTTAGCTGAGCTGCGCTGGGCTTCGCGGTGGGGCTGCACCTGGGCGTCGCGGGAAGTGCATGTCGGGGGAGGAGGAGCCGGGATGTGGGCGGAGCCATGGGGAGGGCCCAGCTGCTTTGGCAAGCTCTGCCCAGAAGGCCTTGAGGTCAGTAGTGCTCCAGGGAGTCCCGGGGCACCCAGCGGAGCAGGTGGTGGGAAATGTGGTGACTGGCTTAATTGGTCGAAGAGGTGGGGTCGCACCGTAGGGGTGGGGCGAAGTCTTTCTAGGTGGGTGGGGAGTGAAGATTTTTTTGGTGAGGTCTAAGCCCATTGTGCTTGGAGAGCAAAGCCTAGAAATTCTTTAAAGCTGAGTAGTCAGCCTGGTATATCTATTCCTTGTCCCATGCTATCTGCCCTTCCGTGTTCCTTTGCAAATCCTCGGCTTTGACACTTTTGAAAATTATTGGTCAACAATTTTTTTAAATGTCCCTAGATTTGCTTTCCTCTGATGTTTTCTCATGATTAGAATGAGTTATTTTTGCCAGGTATACTACAGCAAAGATTTTGTGTGCTAGTTTATCAAATCAAGGTGTTCATGATGTAGTATATTTTGTTATTGATGATGTGTACCTTGATCACTTGTTTGCCATAGATACTTTCAACGCAGTTGGGTTGACTAGGTTATGTAAGTCCTGATGAGCAGAGTAGCATGCATATTTCTGAAACATCCATACAGGCCATTCAGTAAAAGTGTCCTACCAGTACAGCTAAATGTGATATATGTTTCTTCCAAGTTACAAGATAAGCTCCATGAATTTTATCTATTTCTTAATAGTAGGAAATGAAATCAGTCAAATGCATTTTCTATTGATGTGGTCCTATGGATTTTCTCTTTATGTTAGCTTTTTGTTGCTGTCTTAACGAATTACCACAAATCTAGTGGTTTAAAACAACAGAAATTTATCATCTTATTGTTTTGTAGGTCAGAAGTTCCATACGGGTCATACTAGACCAAAGTCATGGTATTGGGAGGCTATGCTCCTTTCTGGAGATTCTATGAAATAAGTTCTTTCCCGTTCATTTAGACTATTGGCAGAATTCAGTTCCTTGTGGTTGTAGGACTGAGGTACTGTGTTCTTGCTCTGTAATATGAGGGGCATTCCCAGCTTGTAGAGGACGCCATATTTACTGGCTCATTGCCACCTTCTTCCTCTTCAAAGTCAGCAATAGTGGGTGTCAAATTTTTCTCATGTGGCTTCTTTCTAATCCTCTTTGCCTTCATCTTACACTTTTAAGAGTTCGTATGATTGGATAATCAATGATAATCTTAATATTTTCAGTGTAACTGATTAGCAACTTTAGTTCTGTCTGCAGCTTTAATTCCTTCTTGCTTTATATTTTCAGGTTCTGGGAATTAGGACACACACATCTTTGGGGGATTGCCATTTTGTCTGCTACAGTTCCTTTTAGTTAGTACAGTAAATTATAATTGATTTTTGATTCATAAAACAACCTTGCATTGCTGGGATAATTTCATTTAATCATGGCATATTATTCTTTTTATATTTTACTAGATTAGGCAAATGGATAAATAAATTATGGCATAGTCATACAATGGAATTCTGCATTAGTACACACAGCAATATGGAGGAGTGCTACAGATGTTACACTGAATAGAAGTTGTGAGGCACAAAATTTGTATATACTTTAGGATTCCACTTTATACCAGTGTTAAAGATAGGCAAAGCTAAATGATTATAGAATTCAGAATAGTGGTCGTCTCAGTGAAGGAGGAATTATAGCGTGTAAAATTGGATGAAAGAAACTTGTTTCCCAAATATGTTTTCCCAAGTTGCTAACATTCTGTATTCCCACTGGCAATATATGAAAGATTAAGTTGCTTTGCAAACTCATTTACGCTCAGTATCATCAGGTTTTGTTTTCTTCTGGGTTCTTCATTTGTTGGTTTTCTCTTTTACTTCAGCCATTCTAATAGGTGTGATTGTGGTTTTAATTTGCAATTCCCTAACTACATAAATTAGGGAACACAGAACACACATAGACACAGAAAATGCATTTGACGGATTTTACTTCCTACTATTAAGAAACATAAAATTCATGTGTCCCTGAACATCCTTTTTGTTGCTTATTTGTCATACATTTATCTTTTTTAGTGAAGTGTCTCTTCAGATATTTTTTCCATTTTAAATCAGGTTGTTGACATTTACATTGTTGTTTTGAGAGTTCTATATGTGTCCTGTATTCAAATCTTCATTAGATATGCCATTTACAAACATTTTCTTCCAGCCTGTGCCTTCTCTGTTCATTCTCTTAACATCGTCTTTTGAAGAGCACATGCTTTTTAATATGGTGAAGTCCAATTTACCAAATTTTGCTCATGAGAATTGTGCTTTTGTTGTGATAGCTAAGAAATCTTTGTCTAATCCAAGGTTTCAAAAGGTTTTTTTTCCTGTTTTCTTCTAGAAGCTTTATAATTTTAGGTTTTACCATTAGGTCTATTAACCTTTTTGAGTTAATTTTTGCATGTGGTATGAGATATAGATCAAATTAATTTTTTTTGTAAATGAATATTCAACTTTTCCTGCATCATTTTGAAAAGATTATCCCTTTTCCACTGAATTGCCTTTACAAAACTTTACAAAAATCAGCTGCCCATATATGTGTGGGTCTATTTCTGAATTGCATATCCAATTCTATTCATCTACAGTTGGCCCTCTATATCCATGGGTTCTGCATCTGCAGATTCAACCAACAGCGGATCAAAATATTCTGGAAAAAAATAATAAAAAATAATTTGTATACATTGATTTTGTATCCTGAGACTATATTGAATTCGTTTATCAGATCTAGGAGCTTTTTGGATGAGTCTTTAGGATTTTCTAGGTATAGAATCATATCATTGGTGAACAACAATAGTTTGACTTCCAATAAATATAGTACATTTATTGATTTGCATATATTAAACCATCCCTGTATCCCTGGTATGAAACCCACTTGATCATAACATATTATCTTTTTGATATGCTGTTGGATTCAGTTAGCTAGTATTTTACTGAGGATTTTTGCTGCTATACATCAATAATGACCAAGCTGAGAATCAAATTAAGAACTCAATCCCTTTTATAACAACTTCAATAAAAATACTTAGGAATGTACTTAATGAAAGAGGTGGAATATATTTATAAGGAGAACTACAAAACATTGCTGAGAGAAATCATAGATGACACAAATGTAAACACACCCCATGCTCATGGATGGGAAGAATCAATATTGTGAAAATGACCATACCGCCCAAAGCAATCTACAAATTAAATGCATTTACCATCAAAATACCATCATCATTCTTCACAGAAGTAGAAAAAACAATCTTAAAATTCATATGGAAGCAATAAAAAGCGCCTACATAGCAAAAGTCATACTAAGCAAAAAGAACAAATCTGGAGGCATTGCAGTTGCCGACTTCAAGTTATACTACAAGGCTATAGTTACCAAAACAGCATGGTACTGGTATAAAAATAGGCATGTAGACCAATGGAACAGAATGGAGAACCCAGAAATAAAGCCAAACACAACCAACATATCTTTTAGAAAGCATACAAAAACATAATTTGGGGAAAGGACATCCTATTCAATAAATGGTACTGGGAAAACTGTCAAGAGACACGTAGAAGAATGAAACTGGATCCCCATGTTTCGCCCTATAAAAAAAATTCAACAAGGTGGAGCAAAGGCTTAAACCTTAAACCTGAAACGATAAAAATTCTAGAAGATAACATCATAAAAACTCTTCTGGATGTTGGCTTAGGCAAATAATTCATGACCAAGACCCCAAAAGCAAATGCAACAAAAATAAAAATAAATAAATGGAACCTAATTAAACTAAAATCTGCTACACAGCAAAAGAAATAATCAGCAGAGTAGACAGACAGTATTAACAAACTATGCATTCAACAAAGGACTAATATCCAGAATCTACAAGGAACTAAAAAAAAAATCAGCAAGAAAAAAAAATCCCATCAAAAAGTGGGCAAATGACATGAATAGACATTTCTCAAAAGAAGATACACAAACAGCCAGCAAATATGAAAATATGCTTAACATCACTAATTCTAGAAGATAACATAATTATCAGGGAACTGCAAATTAAAACCACAATGAGATACCGCCTTACTCCTGCAAGAATGGCCATAATTTAAAAGTCCAAAAACAATGGATGTTGGCATGGATGTGGGGAAAAGGGAGCATTTTTACACTGCTGGTGGGAATGTAATTAGTACAACCAGTGTGGAAAACAGTATGGAGATTTCTTAAAGAAGGAAAAGTAGAACTACCATTCAATCCAGCAATCCCACTACTGGGAAATAAAGAAAGAAAAATAAGTCACTCTGTGAAAAAGACACATGCACATGCATGTTTATAGCAGCACAATTCACAATTGCAAAGATATGGAACCAACCTAAGTGCCTATCAACCAACGAGTGGATAAAGACAATGTGGTATATATACAACATGTACTACTACTCAGCTATAAGAAGGAATGAAATAATGTCTTTTTCAGCGACTTGGATAGAGCTGGACGCCATTATTCTAGGTGAAGTTAACTCAGGAATGGAAAACCAAATATTGTATGTTGTCACTTAGAAGTCGAGTTAAAACTATGAGGATGCAAAGGCATAAGATTGATACAATGGACTTTGGTGATCCAGGGGGGAAGGATGGGAAGGGAGTGAGGGATAAAAGACTACACATTGGGTACAGTGTACACTGTTTGGGTGACAGGTGCACTAAAATCTCAGAAATCACCACTAAAGAACTTATCCATGTAACAAAAAACCACCTGTACCTCAGAAACTATTGAAATAAAAGTAAAAATTAGAAAAAGAGTTCAATTAAAAATATGAGGTAACAACTATTTACATAGAATTTGTATTGTATTAGGTATTATAAGTAATCTAGATATGATTTAAAGCATATGGGAGGATATACATAGGTTATACGCAAATATTATACCATTTTATATAAGGGAGTTGAGCATACTCAGATTTTGGTATTTGCAGGGGTCCTGGAACCAATCCCTTGTAAATACTAAGGGACGACTGTATTTGTCTATTTTGATAACAATATCACATTGTCTTAATTGCAGTAGCTTTATTATAAATCTTGAAATCAAATATTATCAGTCCTCCAACTTATTTTTTCTATTTCAAAGTTGTTTTTGCTAATACATTTTTTTTTTTTGCATTTCCCTACGAATTTTAGAAACAATTAGTTGTTTTTTATATGTTAAAACACTCACTGGGACTTTGAATCTATATATCAATTTTTGGGAGGATTGATATACTAACAATATTAAATCTTCCAGTCCATGAATATATCTCTGCATTACTCAGATATTTTGTAATATATGTCAGGAATGTTCTGTAGTTTTCAGGGTACAAGTCTCATCTCTTTTGTCATATTTAACCCTAACATTTTTTACGTTTTTATGGTGTTTAAAATTCTAGCTCAAATTTCTCTTGTTCGTTACTAGGAATACAATTGATTTTTGTATATTCGCCTGTGTCCTGCAACCTTGCTAAACTCGCTTCTTAGTTCTAGTAATTTTTGTTGATCTTAGAAAATCTGTTTTCTATATGCACGATCCTGGTGTGTATGAATAACAAAAGTCTGCCTTTGCCCTGTCCAATCTAGATGCCTTTTATTACTTTTTCCTTTCCTTATTTTCTTTGCCCTCATTGCACTGTCTAGAATCTCCAGTACAATACTGCACTAAAGTGATGAGAGTGGGCATATGTACTTGTTTTGTTCGTCTTTTTTAACTTTCAAGTTCAGGGGTACAAGTGCAGGTTGTTAACATAGGTAAACTTGTGTCATGGGAGTTTGTTGTACAGATTATTTCATCACCCAGGTATTAAGCTTATTAGCCGTTAGTTATTTTTCCTGATCTTCTGCCTCCTCCCACCCTCAACCCTCTGATAGGCCTCAGTGTGTGTTGTTCCCCTCTATGTGTCTTGTTCTTGATCTAAGAGTGAAAAGCATTCAGGCTTTCGCCTTTGAGTATGACAGCCGTAGGATTTTTGCAGATGCTCTTCATCAGATTTAGGAGTTCCCTTTTAAGTTTGATGAGAGTTTTTAATGGGAACCATGTGACACAAATCTTTGCTCTAGGAATTTGCTCTAGAAAAATGAAAATCTGTGCTCACACAAAAATCTGTACGTAAATGCTTATAGCTGATTGCTTTGTAATTTCCAAAACCTGTAAATAAGGCAAATATCTTCCAACAAATGAATGGATCACCAAATTTGTATATGCATGCTATGGCAGACAGATTCTAAAGTGGCCCCCAACATCCCAATATCTTGGTCATACCTTTCGGTGTAGGTGGGGACTATGGCTCGCTTCTAATCAATAGAATGTGGCAAAGGTGATGAACTCCCATGATTATGTTAGTTTATACATGACTCCATCTTTCAAGGACAAACATTCTCCCTTTGTTCCATGAAGAAACAAGCTGCAGTGTTGTGAACTGCCTATAGACAGGGCAACATGGCAGAGAACTAAGGGCAGCTTTTATAACAAATTAAGAGATTTCTTAATATTTAACTCTCCTTACATTAACTGCTTGTGGCATATTATTCTTTTTAAAAATTTATTTTCTAATTTTTGTGGGTACATAATAGGTATATGTATTTATGGGGTACGTGAAATGCTTTAATATAGATATACAATGCATAATAATCACATAATGGTAAATGGGGCATCCATCCCCTCAAGCGCTTATCCTTTGTGCTACAAACAATCCAATTATACTCTTTCAGTTATCTTTAAATGTACAATTAAATTATTTTGACTGTAGTCATCCTGTTGTGCTATCAAATACTAGGTCCTAATAATCACATCATGGAGAATGGAGTATCCATCCCTCAAGCGTGGTGCATTACTCTTTGAATATGCTGCTCTGGATTATATTTGCTAATATGTGGGGCTTCTCTATTAATGTTGCAAAGTAGGGAGCCAATAATCTGGTTGAGAGACGCAAGAAGGAGCAGGAAAATGTGTTCACAGAACCTCATACTAGTGGCGTCCAGGGCCAAGGCTCCCTGAATGCATACCCAAGGGCTGATGAGAGGTGGGGACCAGTACAGCGGGAGGGCTCCTCAACTACCAGAACTAGGTAGGGCCCCTAACATACCCTTGGAGCGAGCTCCCCGCGCCCCGTACACCACCAGATCTCCCTGGTTCCTCCCCTGCTCCCCGTCCCGCCACCTTAGGAACCCTCAGCCCAGCCTCTCCGATACAACCCTGCCTCCTTGAGGGCTTTAGGCCCTTCTTCGCAAGTGTGTGCCCCATGACGCGCCTGCGTACTAGGGAACACCCGGCCTTGTGGGCGGAGTCCATGAGAGGGCTGGAGCCCCGCTCGTGGCCCCGCCCACCCTAGCTTGGGCAGGCCTTCGTGGACACGCATTTCCGGCGACGCCTCGGTACTGACCTCTGCAGAGCCGGGTGGAGCCCATTGACGTCCAGCGAAGCGAAGAGCAGCGATGGACGGTCGGGTGCAGCTGATAAAGGCCCTCCTGGCCTTGCCGATCCGGCCTGCGACGCGTCGCTGGAGGAACCCGATTCCCTTTCCCGAGACGTTTGATGGCGATACCGACCGGCTCCCGGAGTTCATCGTGCAGACGGGCTCCTACATGTTCGTGGACGAGAACACATTCTCCAGCGACGCCCTGAAGGTGACGTTCCTCATCACCCGCCTCACGGGGCCCGCCCTGCAGTGGGTGATCCCATACATCAAGAAGGAGAGCCCCCTACTCAATGATTACCGGGGCTTTCTGGCCGAGATGAAGCGGGTCTTTGGATGGGAGGAGGACGAGGACTTCTAGGCCGGGAGACCCTCGAGCCTGGGGGCGGGTGCTCTGGGGAGGGCCCGCTGTGCTACTGGCCGCCGCCAGGGTCGCCACCGGCGCCCTCCCTCCGCGCCTCCCTCCCCCTTGAGCCGAGCCGCCGCGATGTCCCCTGCGCTCCTGTCCCCTCCCGCGTAGTGCTTGCCTTTGTTCCAGGAATAGCGCTCCAGGCTCCTGCTGCCGCCCCTGGGCCTCACTCTGGAGCGAGCCGCCGCCCTCTCCTTCCAGCCAGCCAGCCCCTCCCATGCACATTTGGACGCTGTCCTGTGCTCCAGCTGCAAGCTGGGCTCCTGTTACACACTGGACAGACCACCCACTGCCGCCGCTGCCAAGCCCCCTCCTCCCCACCAGACTGCCAGACGACTACATCATTCTGCCCACAGACCTGCGCTGCCACTGCCATCGCCATCCATCGCATCCCACTGACAGACTGCTGCTCCTAGTGATCTGGACTCACCTCGGAGGTATCTGGGCTGGCCACAGTCCTTGGACAGTGATCCAGACAGCTGGCCGCCCCCCAAGGGATCTGTCACCTTCAGCGAGACCTATTTCCTCCCCACCCCCAGAACCTCTTGTGTTCCAGCCTAGACCCAGGTGTGCCTGGCAGCCAAATCGAGTCTCTCATTTTCTCTTGTGGACCAGTTAGTTTTGCCTATAACCCAGTTTTCTGAGTTTGCAACTGTCTCTCTGATGTGTGCCTTTTGTTCAACACAGTAACCCCTGCATTCTGCTCTGCTCTAATACACTACCTGGAGAAAGTCTTTTCCTTATTTTCAATAAATGTCAGACATTATTGAAAAGAAATGGTCTCAGTCAATATGGCACTTTTCCCTCCCTGGTTCTGTAAATGGGGTCCATATCTTGTTCAAAAACTATATGTCCTGCCATGCTATGGCTGATGTTGACACAGAGTCCTGTGGTGTCCTGCAAATGGAGATCCCACCGGTGACCAATCCCAGACGATTAATGTTGTAAACAAGTCAGTTTTATGCCCCTTAGGAAATGAACCTTAATCTGAATGTGGCCAAGATAAAGTAAGGAATAGTCAGATAGGGTGCTTTTTCTTCCCTCATTTCCAAAAAACTGTCTGAAAGCATATACCCCAAATGGTTACAAGCCATGCATCTCACACATTTGTTGGTGAACACTTCTCACAGTTTTATTTAATGCATTATCAGGGAACCAGCAAAATGGCTTAGATACTTCAGAAAAAGCATTTACATTTATATTGCTTTAATTGGGTAGGTAGTGGAGAAAGGAATGCAGAACTGTAGTTAATTTAGGTACAAACTTGTTTAATGAATGACCTGAAACACAATACAATTACCACCTTCCCTAATGGGCAGAAAAAAAAAAAAATTCTCTTCAACATATCTCTGCATGTGAATCTTTGAAATCTACTGTGCTAACATGCCTCTGCCACCCCATCTATCTCTGGGAAAAGCTCAATATCCCAATAGAAGCAGATTATTCTACGGTGGGCTTGTAGGGCAGCACTCAGTCAACAACTCTCTGCCTTTTTTGTTGTTGTTGAGATGGAGTCTTGCTTTGTCGCCCAGGCTGGAGTGCCGTGGCATGATCTCAGCTCACTGCAACCTCTGCCTCCTGGGTTCAAGCAATTCTTCTGCCTCAGCCTCCTGAGTAGCTGGGACTACAGGCATGTGCCACCACACCTGGCTAATTTTTGTATTTTTAGTAGAGACAGGGTTTCACCATGTTGGCCAGGATGGTCTCAGTCTTCTGGCTTCATGATACCCCAGCCTTGGCTTCCCAAAGTGCCGGGATTACAGGCATGAGCCACTATGCCTGGCCTCTCTGCCCCATTTCTAATATGTGTTATTTTTCCAGAGCACACGAATGAGGAATAGATCACAAGGGTTTTTTTTGCTTGTTTACTTTATTGCTTCTCTCTCTTCATTTAAATAGGTGAAATTTTGCCACCCAGCAGTGATTCATAGGGCTGTATGTGGAGGTAGAGGTACATTATTATCTGTATTATGCATGTGATAATATTTGTATTCCCAGAAGTAGTGGAAACATCATTAATTTGTAGTTTGGCATATAATAGGTCAAAATCTTTTTGAAATCAGAGATGCAATTCAAATTGCCTAATAAAATAAAGTTTTTATGATTTACAGGGCTCTTAAAACAACTGAAACTGGGCTAATCATGAAGGCCAGTTCAAGGTGCTGACAGTCACCTTCCTGGATGGGTATGAAGGAAGATTGTGTTAAGCATATTCACTGTTTGGTTTTAAACACAGGTTCTGCTGAAGTGGTTGGAAAAGTGCTTGGAAGCAGTTTACATTACTGAGTAGGTCCAGCATATTCCCTGTGTTCTCTGTCCACTGGCTCTGGAGGTAGGTAGAATGGGCAGGGACCTTCTGGGTATCCTTTGAACAATGTCAGTAACTCCCCACTTCCCTCGACAACAATGCCCCAGCAGTTTTCTTCCTCCTACAAGAATGAGAATTATTCCTTGATCTATGCTAGTTTTATCATCTCAAGGGTCCTCTTTTGTGCTGCAAATGTCTTGGGTAGGGTAATAATTCACAATCATGAACATCTTCACAGGATTCCATAAAGGGACAAAGGAATGACATTTGTAAGAGTAGAAGGGGTTCTTTTGTATTACTTTGCAGTCTCACTTTTTCAGTTGTCACTGTTTGTTTGTTTCCTTCACTTCATTCTCTGCAATGTGATCAATACCCAAGCAAGAGGCCTTACCTCCAAAGGATAGAGAAACATAAAAAGTGACAATATGGACGATGAATATAAGAAAGAACAGAAATACAGTTAACCTCTTTCTTTTGATGATCGGGACCAGTAATGACTTGAAACCTATAATTAAGATAACTTTACACAAATTTTTGTGACACTCAGATCCACAAAGATTTAATAGGGGAACAAAGTAGGCTTTGGATGGTTCAGTGCCCTGAGACCTTGGTTCTCAGGGGAATCCTGGTAGAGTATACTAGTGAAAGGTCACTCCCCACTTACTCCCAGTGGCCTAAGTGCAATCCTGTACACAGAGTCAACCTTAAGGCAGAGATGTAGTAAGGAAGGGGATTTCAAAGGGACCCTTTGTGAGTGTCCCTGATTTGCCTGTCACTAGGAGGCTGGAGGACCAAAGGAGTAGGCTGAGAGATTGAGTACCAGAAGTCCTAGACGTATGGATGCTTCCTCCAGGTGCCACTGCAGAGGTCTGATGACCTGCCTGCTTCTATAGATGTTGCAGCACTGTTTTGTCTTCCATCATGAAGTTCACTCAGACTACACAGGTATAGCAATAAGCAGTTCTGAGCAGCAAAGAGCCTAAAATGAAAAGTGTGAAATCTATTGGGACCAAGTATGGGATGGACAAAGGTCAGTCAGAATACATACCCGGTGAAATAAAGTAAAATGAAAGGCCATGATGATCTCAAACTATTTAATGACATGGGGAAATGATCACATCTGAACAGTAAAGAATAAAGGGAGTCTACAAAGCCTTCAAAACTTGGTGAGGGCAATCAAAGTCCCTCTGTCTTACCACCACTGAAGCTCATCATGGACCCCATACTGAAAGTACCTGGACTTTATGTGCATGAACAATCCCTGACTTTATGATGATGGAGAACGTGGTTCAGGGTAGGCTGTTTGGCTTGATTCTTAGCTGCCAGCCCAGAACTGAGCTCTTTCTCTTCCCTGTATACCGCTGCTTTTGGCCCTCTTGACGGTTGTACCACATTCTTTCACTCGTTCCCAGTCCTCTTCATACCCACTTTCTTACTGCTCCTTAACAGATGGTCACCAAACTCATTCTACCCCCAACTCTCACTTCAGTGGGTCCCTCTTTTCCAACCCTGAGGCAGTACCCCAATTCTAATGCCTGTCCCCTTTAGCCCACTGCTTGCAGAGGCCCTGCCATAGTGCCTAGCTGATCCTGGAACCTATTTTTCTCTCCCTGTTGTGGCTGTTGCTGTGTCTTAGGCTGCTGAGAGCATATTATCACATGATCAAAAAGAGAACATTTAGGATTTCACAACCCTGAAATTATAGTAAGCCTGTTAATTTGGGTCTTGGGCTAAAGACTGCAATAGTACCCGTTCTGCAACCTGAGTGGAGGACTGCATATTCACTCACATTAGAAGCAAACACAGTTTTGGCAAGATCATTAGGATAGATTCCTAAAACTAATGTATATATGAAAGGCCATATGATTTTAACTGTTTGTTAAAAATCTCACTCCAGAACGATTGTTTTCAAATTATATTCTCATGAGTAATGTGAGGGAATTTTTTTTGCCTCTATCATTACTAAAACTTTAATTTCAATAAAGATAATATTTCCAAAAATAAATACTTTTTCCCACAATAAAATTCCTTTTTTTGGGTCCTGTTTCACCTCTATCACCAAAAAGGTAAGACTTTTACAAAATGTTTATTTTCTCCCTCTCTTCTGCCCTACCATAATTGAGACAATCGGAATACTTTTAATTCTACTTTCACACCCTTCTCTCATCCCCCAAATCATGGGGCTGGTGGAGATAGTTGGTGTCTGAAGGTATAAAAGTAATACAGCTATGGATTTTTAAAAAATCATTTTTAGGCCTCTATAGGGAGCAATATTTAACTTATAATATGAATGCCTATTAATCAACTTTCAGATATTGAGCATTAAATGACATTTTTAGGGATGAAGACAACAGCAAAGTTGAATTTAGACCTTGTCAAAATTTAAGGAGGTCTCCAGCATCGAGGTGTTCCCAACTTCCCAAAAGAATATAAGTGTATTTAAATAATGAGTTACCAAAGTTACCAGGTATAATGGTGAAAGAAAAAAAGAATACCTACCCATAAGATGTTGTGAAAAAATGCAAGGATCAAACATTTAAAAAAAAGATTCAGATGTAACCACCCACAAATTTGGGGGCCACATTCACATTCAGCAAGAAATCTTAAGGAGGAGAATTTATTCTAAAGTGGTTCTGGGCTGCTTGTGTAGAGAATATAAGGTTAAAGGATATGTACATTCAAACTGACTTTCAACTTAAAAGATTGCCTATAATCCTTCCAAAGGCTCCACTACTCCCAGCTTGATCTACCTTCATGGAATCACACAGAGACAGCGTCTATGTTAGAAGCCAAAGCTGAGTAATACCCTGACTATAATCATCATTCTCAGTGTTTTCCTGTACTATTATTACTTCAGTGGGAATATTACCCTGGCTGAATTTGGAGTCTCTCTCTCACCAACTGTCCAGCCATTTCCAAAGTGAGTTTAATGAATATTCTTATATCTCTAGTGTTAGCAGAAGACTAGACAACAGAGTGCATTGAACAGGACTCTCCTGGAACGCTGGAACCTCAGAGCAGCATGGGTCATTTGAACCCATTCGATGAATTGACATCTACACAATGTATGTAATCAAGGCCATCAAGATGAGAGTAAAGAACTTGCCATGTAAGTAGCCATGACATCAGATCCAGCCTTGTCCCCTCTGCCAAAACAAAAACATATTAATTTGTAATACTTAAATTTGATGAAGAAGGCCGGGCGCGGTGGCTGAAGCCTGTAATCCCAGCACTTTGGGAGGCCGAGACGGGTGGATCACGAGGTCGGGAGATCGAGACTATCCTGACTAACACGGTGAAACCCCGTCTCTACTAAAAAATAACAAAAAACTAGCCGGGCGAGGTGGCGGGCGCCTGTAGTCCCAGCTACTCGGGAGGCTGAGGCAGGAGAATGGCGTAAACCCGGGAGGCGGAGCTTGCAGTGAGCTGAGATCCGGCCACTGCACTCCAGCCTGGGCGACAGAGCGAGACTCTGTCTCAAAAAAAAAAAAAAAAAAAAAAAAAAAAAAAGATGAAGAAATGTGTAGTGAGGTCCTAATATGTGCAAAGAAATGTTAGATGTGCCTCGTGCGCATGACCTTATTTCATCATCATTTTAAGATGGAGTCCATATTTCTGCCTACTCTTCTACACCAGTACAGATAGAGGAACAGGCGTTTGCAAACAAGAAAATATACTCCAGGTATTTTTTTAAATTGGAAATTTTAACAATGTTTTCTCAATATTTAATATAACAACTAGACAAAATACCAGTACGGACATAGAAAATCTAAAGAATAATACATATGTCTAGAACACTGTATCAAACAACTAATACACAGTGTTTTCGAGTGCATATGGTGCATTCACCAAGATAAGCCATTTGCTAAGGCATTAAACAAGTCTCAATAAATTTTAAAAGCTTGATGTTCTTTGGTCATAGTAGCAGAAAAAGCATTTGACAACATTGAACTTTAGTTCATAAAAACCCCCAGCAAACTGGGATTGGAAGGGAATTCTTGTCTCATAAGGAGCATCTACAAAAACCTATAGCTAATGTCATGCTTGATGGTAAAATGTTGAGTATACTTCAGGTATTTTTAAGTGGGTATATTTAAGCCCTTAGTTGAGATAATTGCAAGGAAGGCTGAGGGAGAAGGATCTAGCTATCATCATTTTCCATGGTGTTAAGACTAATACCCACTAAAACAGACACTGTTAATGTTCTATCCTTATCCCCTTGGTATATTTGGCCATTTTAATCCACCTTTGCTCTGCTTTTGCTTTTTCTCCCAATAGCCAGAATCTGTGGCTCTTTGTCACAGGACTGCAGAACCAACCTCCTTTTGTCTCCAAGCATGAAGAGCCAGTATCTGAGAATTAAAGTCCGCCAGAGAGAAGACTTTAGCTAATAATTAGTAGATATATAGTTATAAATACTGCAGCTCTGTTGCTCCTGTTTGAGACAACTCTGATTTGTGACCTGTATTGTCTCCAGTGTCCCCCTATTAGATTGTGCCACAGTGATCCTTAATGGTACCTTGGTTGATATCAAAATAGTGTTTGGCCTTCTTCCTCTCCCTGTTGCATGGTCCCACTCCCTGGTCACTATATTTTTACTTGGACCACTTCCTAATACATCACTTTCAGATGAATCCTCAGTCAGAGTCAGCTTATGGGGAACCCAATCTAAAGGCACAGCCAAGTCGTTTTCCAAAATATTTCTTTTACTTTACACTCTTGCCCTAAATGTATGTGGTCCCATTTCCTCACTAGTATTTGGTACCATCAGTCTAACTTTTTGTCAAGTGTTTTGCTTTAATTGCTTTGTATTGACTAAATTTATATGTTAACTATGCATATTAACTTTTTGGAGTGATCACTAAAATAATGTAAATAGAGTGTATAACTTCTTAACGAGTAGAAAAAAACAATGAATTAATATAAGGAACTTAGAATGTTTTAATTACAAATAATTGCCTCCCAGGGTAAATGTTCTTCTTCTCATTATTTTAGCTCTGTTTTTTCATCTTCAAATTAGATATTTATAGTGTTGTTTGTTTAGATTTAGCCATGTATTTGCCATTTTCTTTGCCAACATTCCAGACATTTGTAATAGTACATTTTCCTTCTTCTAAAGTATATCCTATAGATGTACTCCTTTAATAATGGTCTATTAGGGAAAATGTGATGTCTTTCATTTTCTGAAAAGTTATTTTATCCTCATTCTTTTAAAATTATTCTTGTTGAGTCTCTTTGGTTTGTGGAACCATTCATACCTCTTTTTTTCTATGTAATATTGTATTATGTGCCGCCAAAACCTTAGTGATGCAATAGTTCTTAAATGACAATTTCGCTCTTTTGTCCTAAATTTTCCCCCTTAATCCATCATCATCAATTCGGCAAGTTTTGATACAGGTGCTTTTAATGTTTGCATATGAGCAGGCAGTAACTACTATGTCACAGCAGCCCCTTGGCCAACAGCAATTCATAATTTTGATTGATTGTAAGAAACACCTTGATATGAGATATTAAAACGTGGCAAATTTGAACAGAATTGATGGAAACAGCATTATTCTCTAGTCTTCTAGCTTCCATTTTTGCTGTTGAAAATTATTTGTCAGCCTAATTTTGTGTTTCCTCTTTGGTTGTTTGAAAAATCTCTTTGTATTGGTGTTCTGTAGCTTTTCTACTGCTTATTTAAATATACAATCCTTTTTCTGATATTAAAAAAAACTGAGATATAAGTTACATCCAGCAAAGGATAAAAATCTTGAGTGTATAACTTGATGAACATTTACATATGTATACATCAATATAACACCACTCAGATCAATGTATAGAACATTTCCAACATTCAAAAAGACTCTCATGCCCCCTCTGAGGTAGGAGCCTCTTAATTATAAACATTCTTCTGACCTTTATCACCAAAGATAAACTTTACCTCTTTCTGAACTGCTTGTAAATGAAATTATACAGAATTTATGCTGTATGTCTGTGAGATTCATCTATGTTGTGTGTTTCAAGTGTTCACTCTTATTTATTGAGGTTTCAGTTGATAAGTCTGTGGCGATATCTCATTGTGCTAAATTTGCATTTCTAGGCTGAGTGAAGTGGCTGACACCTATAATCTCAGCACTTTGGGAGGCTGAGGCCAGAGGATCACTTGAGCACAGGAGTTCCAGCCCAGCCTGGAAAACATAGTGAGATCATATCTCTAAAAAAAAAAAAATTACAAAAATTAGCAGGGCACGGTGGTATGTACCTGTAGTACCAGTTACTCAAGAGGCTGACGTGGCAGAATCACCTGAGCCTGGGAAGTCCAGGTTGCAGTGAGCTGTGATTGTGCCACTGCACTCCAGCCTGGGTGACACAGTGAGACCTTGTCTCTAAAAGAAAAATTGCATTTCTATTATTACTAATGATAATGAGTACCTCTTCATATGCTTTTTACGCACTTTGCTACCGTTTTTAATGAAATGCCGATGACTATGGTTGGAATATTTGTCCCCACTAAAACTCATGGTGCAACTTGATATGGTTTGGCTATGTCCCCCAACTCAAATCTCATCTTGAATTGTAATCCTCATAATCCCCACATGCTGTGGGAGGGACCCGGCCGGAGGTAACTGAATTATGGGGGTGGTTTTCCCCATGCTATTCTTGTGATAATGCGTGAATCTCACAAGAGCTGATGGTTTTATAAGCATCTGGCATTTTCCCTGCTGGCTCTCATTCTCTATCCTGCCACCCTGTGAAGAGGTGCCTTCCACTGTGATCCTAAGTTTTCTGAGGCCTCCCCAGAACTGTGAGTCAATTTAACTATGACTCGATTAAACCTGTTTTCTTTATAAATTACCCAGTCTTGGGTATTTCTTCATAGCAGCATGAGAACGGACTAACACACAACTTAATCCCCAGTGTGGCAATATTGAGAGGTAGGGCCTTTAAGAGGTGATTGGATCATCTCTTAAAGCAAATGGATTAATTCATTCATAGATTAATGGATTAATGGGTTGTCCTGGGAGAGGAGCTAGTGGCTTTATAAGAAGAGAAAGGGAAATCTGAGCTCACAAGTTAGCACACTCAACTCCTTCACCATGTGATACCCTGCACCGTATTGGGACTCTGCAAAGAGTCCTCACCAGCAGGAAGGGTATCACCAGTTGTGGCCCCTTGACTTGAACTTCTCAGCCTCCATAACTGTAAGAATACATTACTAAAAAAAAAAAAAATTACACTGTTTCAGGTATTCTGTTATAAGCAACAGAAAATTAACTAATACACCCATTCAAAAATTTCACTTATTTTTTATTGGTTTATCATTTTATTGACTGGTGGCAGCTATTTATATATTCTTTTTTTAAAAAAAAACTTTTAGTTTCGGGGTGTCTGTGCAGTTTATTATATAAATTGCATGTCACAGGGCTTTGGCATACAGATTATTTTGTCACCTAGGTAATAAGCATAGTACCCAATAAGTAGTTTTTTGATCTTCACCCCATCCCACCCTCCACCTTCAAGTAGGCCCTGGTGTCTATTGTTTCTTTCTTTGTGTTCATGTGTACTCGATGTTTAGCTCCCACTTATAAGTGAGAACATGTGGTATTTGGTTATCTGTTCCTGCTTTAGTTCACTTAGGATAATGGCCTCCAGCTCATTCCTTATCATTGCAAAGGACATGATCTCATTCTTTTTTATGGCTGCCTAGTATTCCATGGTGTATATGTACCACATTTTCTTTATCGTGTCTACCGTTGATGAGCATTTAGGTTGATTCCATGTCCTTGCTATTGCTAGTGCTGCGATGAACATATGCATGCATATGTCTTTATGGTAGAACAATTTATATTCCTTTGGGCATGTACCCAATAAAGGGATTGTTGGGTTGAATGGTAATTCTATTTTAAATTCTTTGAGAAATTGCCAAACTGCTTTCCACAGTAGCTGAACTAATTTACATTCCCACCAGCAGTGTATAAGCGTTTTCCCTTTTCTCTGCAACCTTGCAAGCATCTCTTCTTATTTTTTGACCTTTTAAAAATAGCCATTCTGACTGGTGTGGGATGGTATCTCATTGTGGTTTTGATTTGCATTTCTCTAATGATTAGTGATGTTAAACATTTTTTCATATTTATTGGCTGCTTGCATGTCTTCTTTAGAGAGGTGTCTGTTCATGTCGTTTGTCCACTTTTTAATGAGTTTTTTTTTCTCATTGAAATTGTTTAAGTTCCTTGTGGATTCTGGATATTAAACCTTTGTCAGATGCCTAGTTTGTGATTATTTTCTACTATTCTGTAAGTTGTCTGTTTATTTGTTGATAGTTTCTTTTGCTGTGCAGAAACTCTTTAGTTTAATTAGGTCCCATTTGTCAATTTTTGTTTTTGTTGCAATTGCTTTTGGTATCTTCATCTTGAAATCTTTGCCAGGACTTATGTTCAGAATGGTATTTCCTAGGTTTTATTCAAGAGTTTTTTTTTTTTTTTTTTTTGAGACAGAGTCTCGCTTTGTCGCCCAGGCTGGAGTGCAGTGGCGTGATCTTGGCTCACTGCAACCTCCGCAGTTCAAGCGATTCTCCTGCCTCAGCCTCCCAAGTAGCTGGGACTACAGGCGCCTGCCCCCACGCCCGGCTAATTTTTTGTATTTTTAGTAGAGACGGGGTTTCACCGTGTTAGCCAGGATGGTTTCGATCTCCTGACCTCATGATCCGCCCGCCTCGGCCTCCCAAAGTGCTGGGATTACAGGCGTGAGCCACCGCGCCCGGCTATTCAAGAGTTTTTATAGTTTTAAGTTTTACAGTTAAGTCTTTAATCTATCTTGAGTTGACTTTTGCATATGGTGTAAGGAAGAGGTACAGTTTCAGTCTTACGCATATACTAGCCAGTTATCCCTGCACCATTTATTGAATAGGGATTCCTTTCCTCATGGCTTGTTTTTGTCAACTTTGATGAAGATTAGATGGTTGTAGTTGTGTGGTTTTATATCTGGGCTCTGTATTCTGTTACATTGGTCCATGTGTCTGTTTTTGTACCAGTACCATGCTGTTTTGGTTACCGTAGCCTTGTAGAATAGTATGAAGTTGGGTAATGTGATGCCTTCAGCAGTTTTGTCATTTTTGCTTAGGATTGCTTTGGCTATTCTGGCTCTTTTGTGGTTCCATATAAATTTTAGAATAGATTTTTCTAGTTCTGTGAAAAATGTCATTGATAGTTTGATAGGAATAGCATTGAATCTTTAAATTGCTTTGGGCAGTATAGCTATTTTAACAATGTTGATTTTTTTTTCTATACATGAGCATAGAGTGTTTTTCCATTTGTGTCATCTCTGATTCCTTTCAGTGGTATTTTGTAATTCTTGTTGTAGAGATTTTTCACCTCTCTGGTTAGCTGTATTCCTAGGTATTTTATTTTTTTGTGGCTATTGTGAATAAGATTTCATTCTTTATTTGACTCTCAGCTTGGATGTTGTTTGTGTACAGAAATGCTACAGATTTCTGTATACTGGTTTTGTATCCTGAAACTTTGCTGAAGTTGTTCATCAGATCCAGGAGCTTTTGGGCAGATACTTTGGGATTTTCTAGGTATAAAATCATAGTGTCTACAAACAAATAGTTTGACTTCCTCTCTTCCTTTTTGGATGCCTTTTATTTCTTTGTTTTGCCTGATTGCTCTTGCTAGGACTTCCTATATTCTTGATGTTCATATCTTCCAGGCAAAGACCACTAGGAACATCTTGTCATTGAACAAATATTGAGTTTATTATTCATTGCAATGAAGGAGAACATACCGTGGAGAATTGTTGGGAATCTCAGCAAAAAGGTGTTAGAAAATGTTTGAAGTGTTTGGGCGTATGTTAGGTGATTTTCAAGAGAGTTTAAGGAAGTGAAGCTTTGCTCTGGATTGGATGCTGTCAGGAAGCAGGGTTAATTGTATGCTGAATATCTTAATAAACATTTTATCTGGGAGGGCAAACATTATTAGTGTTTTTTTGTGTCCTGTTTAATACATCTCTGCCAAACTTAATATGATAGTCTCCTATATGTTCCTCTAATATCATATTTTAGCTTTCAAATGTAAGTCTGTGATCCATACTGAATTAATTTTTATGTATGCTGAGAGGTAGGGACCAATGTTCATTTTTCAATATAGGTATCTAATTGATCCAATAGCACTTATTGCAAAGACTGTTCTTTCCCCCCAGTGAATTGCAGTGGTGCCTTTGTTATAAATTAGGTCACCATATATGTGTGAATTTCTTTCTGGACTGTTCATTGTATTGCATTTTTCTGTCTATCCTTGCACCAATACTATACACCTTAATTTATGTTCCTTTATAGTAAGTCTTAATATCTGGTGATGTAAGTCATCTAACTTGTACTTCTTAAATATTACCTTGGCTATTCTAGATCCTTTGCCTTTCCATATAAATGTTAGAGTCATTTACCAACGTCTCTTGTGGAAGAAATCTTTGTCTAACCCAATATCATGAAGATATACTCTACTTGTTTTCTTCTAAAATCTGCTTGATTTTTATTGGGATTGCATTGAATCTAAAAATAAATTTAGGGAGAATATATACTGTAACAATTTTGAATTTTCCAATTCATTAACATCTTATATTCTTCCATTTATTTAGTTGTTTAATTCATCTCAGTAATGTTTTGTAGTTACTAGTGTTGAGGTATTGCAGCTATTTTATAGATTTATTTCTAGATATTTGATACTTTATAACACTATCATAAATGGTATTATTTTGTTAAATTTTATTTCCCCTACTTTGTTGTTATTAAGTAGAAATACAATTAATTTTTAATAACAGATTTATTGAGATATGATTCACTTACTATAATATTTACCCTTTTAAAATATACAAGTCAGTGGTTTTTAGTATATTTGCAGTTGTCCAACCATTACCATTATCTAATTTTGCAACATTTCCATCACCCCAAGAAAATACCCTATGCTTCCCTGTTTTCTTCTTCCTCAAACCCCAGGCAACCTCTAAATGATTTTCCACATCTATATATTTGTGTATTCTGGAAGTTTCATATAAATGGAGTCATACAATATGTGGTATTTTGTGACTGGTTTCTTTTATTTAGCATTATGTTTTCAAGGTACATCCATGTTGTAGCATGTATGTAGCATTCATTCCTTTTTAAGGTTGAATAATATTCCATTGTATGGATACACTATATTTTATCTATTCATCAGTTTCCGGAGTTTTTAGGTTGTTTCTCATTTTTGGTTATTATGAATAATGCTTCTTTGAACATTCATGTACAAGTTTTTGTGAGGACATATATTTTCAGTTCTCTTGGATATATACCTAGGAGTAGAATTGCTGTATGGCAACTTTCTGCTTGACAATATTAATAATTTTATATTATCACCAACTCCTACTGGTGACACTTATGTTGCTTCAAATTTCGGCTCCTGCAGACAGGGCTGCTGCTTATGATCTATAGGTTGCTCACTTCAGAAGTGCCTCTTACCAAATGAGTGACTGAAGCTACAATCTAGCCCCTACCTAGTCCACCACGTCAACCGGTGGGGCTGCGTACACACTTAATACAGTTTGCTTTTTTTTCTGAAGCACAAAATTACTAACAGCTTAACAAACTCTGCATTCATGGGGCTGCTTTCCCCAAGAGGAGGTACCTTTTATTAATTTATATAAAGGTACTATGCAGCTTGGCAGAGGTACTAATCATACATACATATTAAAAAATGCTATAGTCAACGTCCTTGTCGGAATTGCTTGGTTGTAGGGTATGTTTGTCTTAAACTTTACAAGGTGCTGCCACATTCATCTCCAATTTTGTTGTACTATTCTACACTGTTATAAGCAGTATATAAGAATTCTCGTTTCTCCATATCCCCTCAACACTTAATATGGTCATTTTTACTTTTTTTTTTTTTTTTTTGAGATGGAGTCTTGCTCTGTCGCCCAGGCTGGAGTGTAGTGGCGTGATCTTGGCTCACTGCAACCTCTGCCTCCTGGGTTCAAGTGATTCTCCTGTCTCAGCCTCCTGAGTAGCTGGGATTACAGTCACACGCCAGCACGCCTGGCTAATTTTTGTATTTTTAATAGAGATGGGGTTTCACCATGTTGGCCAGGCTGGTCTTGAACTCCTGACCTTAGGTGATCCACCCGCCTTGGCCTCCCAAAGTGCTAGGATTACAGGCATGAGCCACCGCACCCGGTCTACTTTTGGCAATGTAATGCTTTTGAAATGATACCTGTTTTTGTTCTATCTAAAATCTCTCTGATTACTATTGCAACTATGCATCTTTTCAAATGTTTCTCACTCAGAATTGATTGTTCACATATCTCTTGGATACCTTCCATTTGCTCTTCCAGATTCACTTTCCACTCTCCTCTATCCTGGAACAAGGACAGCTCTGTTCCCAGAGGCTGACCTTTATGGACTGCATAAACCGTTCCCTTGCTCTCTGGCTTCTGGTTGAGTTTGGTCAATGGGAGAGCTCCATCTCTAACAGATTAAGAGGTGGCTGTGGCTGAGTTCCTCTATCAAAGGCCACAGGTTTTCTTCTATAGCTAGAGCTCTCTGTGTTCCAGTAACCCCTCCCAGCCCTTACCCTTTCATGCCTTGGTGGGAGGCAACAGCTCACTACTGTTGCTAGCCCCAGGATAATTCAAAATCCATTGTTGGTTTCAGTATTAGTCAGCTATTGCTACAATAATGCTGTAGAAGAAGTCTCCCCCAAATTAATTAACAATCATTTGTTCTCTTTGCTCGTGTGCTATGGGCCATCTGGGGCTATTCTCCAGAATACAGTTAGGGTGGGCTTGGCTTTGGGATTCAGATTGTGTTTAGATCTGTTCCATGTGAATCACTGTATGGCCCAAGCTGAAGGATCAGCAACAACAGGAGGCATGCTCTTCTCATGGCAATCATAGGAAGGCAAGAAAACAAGCAAAACCACTCAAGCATATTTAAATCCTCTATTTACATCATGTCTGCTCATGTTCCATTGACAATAACAAATGACAGCCAAGCTTAGAGCCAGTGGAGCAGGGAATTACATCCACCATAGGGGTGTGGGAAAGTGAGGAGTGAATATTTGTGGAACAGTTATCCAATCTATCATAATTTATTTGAAACCTACCCATACATCTGTATATAGTTTGTTCTTTTAATTCTCCTCAGTCACCCCATTTGTATATACCTTCTGTTTCTTTTTGGGACCCTGACTGATACTATATACTCCTCACAAATTTTTATAGATTTTTCAGTTTTCAATGCCATACATTTAATCTCCCTGCATTTTAGAGCAGCCTTTTTTTCTTTCATTTTGTTGTGTGCATCCCCCCTTCTAAGGCCCTACTCCATCTCTGGCATCAACCTTTCCTCACGTCTTGTGGCCCACACGAACACGCTAGTATATATGTGTCTGTATTTTTCTTCATACTTAGCTTATTGTATATGTATGTGACTGTGTGTGTGTATTCATATGTAGGCCTTTGGGGTTAACATCTGTTTAACAAACAATGGGCCCCAGTGTGCAGTTTTCTGCATATTGTGTTTCTTACTGAACAAAACCTTGCAAAAATCTCTCCAAAGTAGCTAGCATAGGTCTATCTTACTCCTTTTAAATGGTGAATTAAAAAAAAAAAACAAAAAAAAAAGAGTACACCACCTCCTCCAGGTAACACCACATCGAAAAACTAATCAATGTGGCCTCTCCTCAATTCAGACAATTTTTTTTTCTTTTTCTTTTCTTTTCTTTTTTTTTAGACAAGGTCTTCTCTGTTGTCTAGGATAGAATGCAGTGACGTGATCATAGCTCACTGCAGTCTCCAATTCCTGGGCTCAAGAGATCCTCCCACCTCAGCCTCCTGAGTAGCTAGGACTACAGGTGTGCACTACCACACCTGGTTAATTTTTAAATTTTTTTGTAGAGACAGGGTCTCACTGTGTTGCCCAGGCTGGTCTCCAACTCCCAGCCTCAAGCAATCCTCCTGCCCCTGCCTCCCAAAGTGCTGGGATTACAGGTGTGAGCCACTGTGTCCGGCCTCAATTTAGAACATTTCTGAATGGCTGTCCCAACTTTAGATATCCCTGTGGGATCAGGTGAGGCATCTGTTGTAAAAGTATGTTTCTTCATAAATTCTCCCTCTGGTGGATCCTACTTCTATCACTCCATTACAAGTGTTGTTCATGAGAGTCTGTTTCTGAGGGAGCTTAAAGTTTAATATTTGGTGTTAGTGGTGGTCATGAGGCAGATTATAAAATTGGATTTTGGAGCTCGATTACCTGCCAGGTGGCTAGTAATGGGAACTACATCACTGTTGGTAAAGGAAATACTGATAACCTGCTATGTGGTAGTGGTGCAACTGTCAAAACTTTCACCAGTGGTGAACTGAGACAGGATACCAATGGAAGGAAATTTACTGACAGGTGCAATATCTCAAGAATTTGAAAGGTTCAGAGGAAGTAGTAATTATAAAGATTATGTGATCATATACGGTTGTTACTGGAGGCTATTGAATTGCAGAGAGACAATGAAAGGCTAAGGGTGATTAATCACCAATTTAAGTTAAAGTTGAAAGACAAAGAGTCTCATCTCCCCAAGGCAGAGACAGAAAAATGTAAGGACCAGTCCTTTTTGTGGTGCAATCACAGTCTGTTTTCATTTTCCACCCACACATCAGGCAAATCTATCTACACACTAAGCTCAGCCTATTCCCACCTCTTTACATGTTCTGGAAATTCACACAAATTAGAAATAAGGGACAGAGTTGGATGCGTGATCTTTTAATACCAGAGTGCTGTGCTATTGGATTCTACTGGAATAAATTTCACCAAAAAATTTGAACATAAAATAGTTGATGGAACAGAGGCTGTTTATAGCACTATAGATTTAAGAGATTAGCCTACAGAGAAACAGTAATGAGTATTAACTTTTATTCTGCTCATTAGAGAAAGTTGTAATTGTATTGTCTTGCAGGTCATCAACCAGGTATGTACCTAAATTAATAATCACAGCTCCGCATCCCTTTCCCCATTACCTCCATATTCAAGGTTTTATAAATATAAATGCTTTCATAGAACACCTCTGCAATTCTGATGTTTCATTAATGAATCTCTGGTTAAATAAAATTTCGACAGGTGTTCACAAACAAATGTATGGGATTTATGGTATGGAGCAATTTGAGATTTGTGTTTTGTAGCCATTTTTTGAAAATAAGGAAACCTTTTACAAAAAGTTTTTCCACAGTTTTTCACATTGCCTTGGCCAAAATCAGATCAATGTCTACCTCAAAAGTGGCATGAAACTGCCTGGTTTAGAAGGGTCATAATTTGGCATTAGACGGTTGCCTGTAAGATCTCCATCCCTAGGACACTCCACAGGACTCAATCTTTTGTTTTTATAATGCAAGAGTCAACTTCAGTCATAGCATGGCAGGGCACATAGCGTTTGAACAAGATAGGGACCCTATTTACAGAACCAGGGAGGGAAAGGTGCCATATTCATTGAGACTCCATTTCTATTTAATAGTGTCTGACATTTATTAAAAATAAGGAAAAGACCTTGTACAGGTAGTGTATTAGAGCAGGGCAGGGAGCAGGGCTTACTGTGTTGAACAAAAGGCACACATCAGAGAGACAGCTGCAAATTCAGAAGAAAACAGGATTCTAGGCAAAACTAACTGGTCCACAGGAGAAAATGAGAGATTCCATTTGGTTGCCAGGCACACCTAAGCCCTGGCAGCTATGTGGCAGGAACACAAGAGGTCTCTGGGGATGGGAGGAAATGGGTCTTGCTGAAGGTGACAGGCTCCTTGCGGGGCGGCCAGCTGTCTGGATCATTGTCCAGGGGCTGTGTCCAGCTCAGATACCTCTGAAGTGAGTCCAGATTACTAGGAGCGGCAGTCTGTTGACGAGATGCGGTGGACGGCGATGGCAGTGGCAGCGTAGGTTTGTGGACAGCATGATGTAGTCGGCTGGCAGTCTGGTGGAGTGGAGGGGGGTTGACAGCGGCGGCTGTGTGTGGTCTGTCCAGTGTGTAACAGGAGCCCAGCTTTGTGCAGCTGGAGCGCAGGACAGCGTCCAAATGTGCATGGGAGGGGCTGGGCTGGCACAAGAGGGTGGAGGCAGCCCGCTCCAGAGTGAGGCCCAGGGGCAGCAGCAGGAGCCTGGAGCGCTATTCTTCGAACAAAGGCAAGCACTACGCGGGAGGGGACAGGAGCGCAGGAGACACTCGAGGGGGAGAGAGGCGCGGAGGGAGGGCGCCTGTGGAGACCCTGGCGGTGGCCACTGGCACAGCGGACCCTCCCCAGAGCACCCGCCCCCAGGCCCCAGGGTCTCCCGGCCTAGAAGTCCTCGTCCTCCTCCCATCCAAAGACCCGCTTCATCTCGGCCAGAAAGCCCCGGTAATCACTGAGTAGGGGGCTCTCCTTCTTGATGTAGGGGATCACCCACTGCAGGGCGGGCCCCGTGAGGCGGGTGATGAGGAACGTCACCTTCAGGGCGTCGTTGGAGAACGTGTTCTCGTCCACGAACATGTAGGAGCCCGTCTGCACGATGAACTCAGGGAGCCGGTCGGTATCGCCGTCAAACGTCTCGGGAAAGGGAATCGGATTCCTCCAGCGACGCGCCGCGGGCCGGAGGGGCCGGGCCAGGAGGGCCTTCATCAGTTGCACCCGACCGTCCATCGCGCTGCGCGCGCTCTGCTGAGTTTCGCTGGGCTCCGCGGGGGTCAGCTAGAAGGCGTCGCCGGAAGTGCATGTCGAGGGAGGGGGCCCCCGGCCAGGGCGGGCCGTGGGCGGAGCCATGGGGAGGGCCCAGGCGCTTGCGCGAGCTCCGCCCACAAAGCCTTGCGGTCACTAGTGTGGCGGTGCGTCACGGGGCGCAGAAGGGCAATGCCGGGAGGTCGGGGTTGGGCCTGATACTGTCGAGGAGGCGGTGTAGCCTCAGAGGAGTGGGGCGGAGATTATGCGAGGCTCGCCAGTGGGGCTCTCAGGACAGCAGTCGGTGTGCAAGGAGGCTGAGCCTGTTGCCTCTGGAGAGAAGATCCCTGTTCTGGATTTTGATGGGGCCCCCTGCCGCACCCCTCCTGACCCCTCACTCATTAGTCTTTGGATATTGCATTCAGAACCCTGGGCTCTGGACGCCACTTGAGTAGAGTTCTGTGAACACATTTTTTTTGCTTCTCCGTATATGTCTCAGCCAGATTATTTGCTCCCTGGCCGCAGATGTGGTTGCTTTGCAACATTAATGGGAAAATCCCAAATATTAGCAAATATAATCCAAAGCGACATATTCAAAGTGTAATGTGCCATGAGCAGTTAATGAAAGGTGAGTTAAATATTAAGAAATCTCAGGCCGGGCGCGGTGGCTCAAGCCTGTAATCCCAGCACTTTGGGAGGCCGAGACGGGCGGATCACGAGGTCAGGAGAT
>NW_012116077.1:919825-920626 GCF_000951035.1 Colobus angolensis palliatus
AGACCCAATTTGAAATGTAATTCAAAGTAAGTAGGGATTTAGAAATAAACATTAAAAATTATAAATTGCCACATAGAACTTTTTTTATTGCTGAGGAGGAAAACAAAAGAATATTCAAAAAATGAAAGGCTATCCCTAGATCTGGGATGGGATGACTCAACATCATAAAGATGTTAATTTTCTTTATGTGAGGAGATGGAGGAGTTGTAGATTTATACCAGGAACTTCACATACTGCCCCAGGAGTTGGAGAAGCTGAAGGAGACCCAGCAGGGCTAAATGACCTACAGATCCAGCTATTGCCCCATACCAACAAGGTGACACAACAAATTTGCCTTCACCTGTGTGAGTTGCAACAGTGCCTGGTGACACCATAACCTTTCACACGCAAAATATCTGGCAGGCCTGATTAAGGCAGTAGTATTCAGAGAAAGCTGTTCTGAAAAGTGTTGTTCCATTAATGCTTAGTTGATACAATATAAATACATTACAATTGTGGCGATAAACCAGTATACCCCACTGTAATTCAGGCAACACTTATTTCTTCTGCTTGGCTGGTCCCATATCAGCACTGACCCCTTAAGGACACATTATATTTATTTTTTTATTTTTATTTTTTTTAAATTATACTTTAAGTTCTAGGGTACATGTGCACAATGTGCAGGTTTGTTACATATGTATACATGTGCCATGTTGGTGTGCTGCATCCATTAACTCCTCATTTACATTAGATATACATTTTTAAATAGTGATTTAACTTCAGTATCCCAAAAGGATCTTGAAAATTAAATAATTGGATGAG
>NW_012116077.1:921296-959199 GCF_000951035.1 Colobus angolensis palliatus
TAGCCAGGATGGTCTCGATCTCCTGACCTCGTGATCCGCCCGTCTCGGCCTCCCAAAGTGCTGGGATTACAGGCTTGAGCCACCGCGCCCGGCCGCTAATATCTTAAACAGGCTTCTCTGTCAGCTTGGACCCTGGAGTGGAGATGATGTGGAGTAGAATCTTACATGACCCACAGTGTGCCGGCATGCTGTACGAGCAAAAACCAAAATTCTGTTGTTGGAACCTAGTGAAATTTTTGGTTGTTTTTTTCCTCAGTTTACCCTGTCTGCACCAACAGCAAAATTACTTTGCCTCTTCAAAATTTGTAATGACATACTGAAGGTAGAAAGGGGCTTTGGCCATCTCTTCTTGACAACAACTTAAGCTGAAGAGATTTTAGAGTAATTACTATAGAGTTAGCTGCGGAAAGAGATTATGTTTTTTCCTTTGTACAGTAAAGTTGGTTGTTAAAATTCATTGCTTGGGAAGGCTGAAGTGAGGCTAGAATTTCCACACTCTGATGATGGTCTTGTGAATTGAAACACCATTTAAAAATCAGAATAGCAATATGTAAGAGTCACTTTGACTCACTGCTATGGACTAAATTGTGTCCCCCAAAATTAGTATGTTGAAGCCCTAACATCCAATGTGATGGCATTTGGTGATAGGCCCTTTAAGAGGTAATAAGGGTAAGATGATGGTGTGAGGTAGGCCCTCATGATGGGATTAATGTCCTTACAAGAATAAACACCAGAGAGCTTGCTCTATGTCTCCAGCATGTGAGGACACAATGAGAAGAGGGTCATATGCAAACCAGAAGGAGAGCCTTCATAAGAACCTGACCATGCTAGCATCTCAGACTTCCAGCCTCCAGAACTGTGAAAAAAATATATGTATTTATGTTGTTTAAGATAGTAGTCCCTAACCTTTTTGGCACCAGGGATTGATTTCATGGAAGACAATTTTTCCATGGATGGGGGTGGGGTGGGGGATTTCAGGAGGAAACTGTTTCACCTCAGATCATCAGGCATTAGATTCTCATAAAAAGCATGTAACATAGATCCTTCACATGTGCAGTTCACAATAGGGTTCCCACTCCTATTGATATGGGAGTGCTGGGAAGGGAAGAGTGTGGTCCCTTTAAATGATACGGGAGCGGGGAAGGGAAGTGCTGGGTAGAGAAAGTTGGGTCCCTGGCCAGGGCTCCACCCCCATGGACCTAGGTAAGGACAGGCAGTCCTGCTTTCACGCCCAAATGTTGCATTTTCTAAGACCACCCTGGCCTGCCACACCCCCATCCTGGGCCTATTAAAACCCAAGACCTAGTAGGCAGACACAAGTGGCTGGACGTTGTGAGGAACACATTGGCAAAAGAAGACACATGCGGCTGGTTGTTGAGAGCACGTTGGTGGAAGAGCACATCGACAGGCACTGGCAGGCCAGCAGGCCATGGACTGGTGGAATGACGTGGAATTTGGCCGGAGTGGTTGGAGAAGAGTTGGGCCATGGAGTGGCCTGCCTCCAGGGGAAAACCATCTCCTATCTGGCTCCCCAATCTGCTGAGAGCTACTCAATAAAACCTTGCACTCATTCTCCAAGCCCATATGTGATCCAATTCTTCCAGTACACCAATACAAGAAACCCAGGGATACAAAAATCATTCTGTCCTTGTGATAAGGAAGGGGGTCTAATTGAGCTAACAGAAGCCACCTATGGATGGCTAAATTAAAAGAGCGCCCTGTAACACATGCCCACTGGGGCTTCAGGAGCTGTAAACATTCACCCCTAGATGCTGCCGTGGGGTTGGACCCCCACAGCCTGCCCGTCTGTATGCTCCCCTAGAGGTTTGAGCAGTGGGACACTGAAGAAGCGAGCCACACCCCCATTGCCTGCCCTGAGAGGGGAACAGGGGAACTTTCACAGTTCACTGTGAAAATCTAATGCTTCCCACTGATCTGACAGGAGGCAGAGCTCAGGCATTAATGCTCGCTCACCTGCCGCTCACCTCTTACTGTGCAGCCTGGTTCCCAACAGGCCACGGGCTGGTACCAGTCAGCAGCCCGGGGATTGTGGGCCCCTGATTTAAGCCACCTAATCTGTTATGGCAGCCCGAGCTGACCAAGACATTCGTTAATCCAACACTCGAGAATTGAAAAGAAAATAATTAACAGAAGAAAATATTATTGAGGCATAGAGATATCCATAGCAAGAAAATCTATAATCCTCAAAATAAAAAAAAACCCTAAATATCCAATGAAGGAATCGCCTACACATTAGTATTTATTAATACAATATATATGCAGCCATTAAAATAATTATGAAAACTAAAGAAATTAGCAAAATAATTAACTTAAAAAGCAGAGTCCAAAATGGTATAAGATGATTAAAACTATGCCAAAGTTAAAATTCGCTGTGTGTAGCAGCACCAAGCATCTGATGTTATGAAGTGGCTACCCAGTCAGGTAGCACATTTCTAGTCCTCTGTGAATCCTCCTGGGTCTATGTGCTTAAGTTCTATTAAAAGGAATGTATGCAAAACTTCCATGCCTGTCCCAGAGAATAGAACAGAAGAGAACGCTATAGAACTGATTTCATAAGGCTGGCAAAACTTGACATGAGAACCTGCCATGGACATTATGAGTCAGGAAAATCACAGGCTGATCTCACTTATAAACACAGATGTAACAATCTGAAACAACTTATTGAATCTTGCAATATGTAAAAATCATAATATTTCATAAACAAGTTTGGTTTATTCCAGGACTATAGAATAAAAAAATCAATATAATCCATAATTTTAATTAGAAAAAGGGGGAATCATTCATATAATGATTTATTAAAATCTAGAAAAAAAAACATTTGATAAAACTCAGCTACCATTCATGGTAACTGTTAGCAAGTTTGGAAAAGTATGGAACTTTATTATTTTGATAAGCAGAATTAAATTCGTTAAATGGGTAGAAGTTTTTTGGCATTTTTGTTTGTTCTTTAAACATATCAGGCTGGGCACCGTGGCTCATGCCTGTAATCCTAGTACTTCGGGAGGCCGAGATGGGTGAATCACCTGAAGTCAGGCATTCGAGACCAACCTGGCCAATATGGTGAAATCCCTTCTCTACTAAAAATACAAAAATAGCTGGGTGTGGTAGCTCACGCCTGTAATCCGAGCCACTCAGGAGGCTGAGGCATGTAAGGAAAGGAGAGATCAGACTGTTACTGTGTCTATGTAGAAAGGGAAGACATAAGAAACTCCATTTTGACCTGTACCCTGAACAATTGCTTTGCCCTGAGATGCTGTTAATCTGTAACTTTGCCCCAACCACTTTGCCCTAACCTCTTTGCCACAACCTTGAGCTCACAAAAACATGTGTTGTATGAAATGAAGGTTTAAAGGATCTAGGGCTGTGCAGGATGTGCCTTGTTAACACAATGTTTACAGGCAGTATGCTTGGTAAAAGTCATCGCCATTGTCTAGTCTCGATAAACCAGGGGCACAATGCACTGTGGAAAGCCGCAGGGACCTCTGCCCTGGAAAGCCGTGTATTGTCCAAGGTTTCTCCCCATGTGATAGTCTGAAATATGGCCTCCTGGGATGAGAAAGTCCTGACTGTCCTCCAGCCCGACACCTGTAAAGGGTCTGTGCTGAGGAGGATTAGTAAAAGAGGAAAGCCTCTTGCAGTGAGATAGAGGAAGGCCACTGTCTCCTGCCTGCCCCTGGGAACTGAATGTCTCGGTATAAAACCCGATTGAACATTTGTTCAATTCTGAGATAGGAGAAAAACTGCTCTATGGCGGGAGGTAAGACATGTCGGCAGCAATGCTGCTTTGTTATTCTTTACTCCACTGAGATGTTTGGGCCGAGAGAAACATAAATCTGGCCTACGTGCACATCCAGGCATAGTACCTCCCCTTGAACTTAATTGTGACACAGATTCCTTTGCTCATATGTTTTCCTGCTGACCTTCTCCCTGTTATCACCCTGCTCTCCTACCGCATTCCTCTTGTTGAGACAGTGAAAATAATAATAAAAACTGAGGGAACTCAGAGACCAGTGCCGGTGCACGTCCTTGGTATGCTGAGTGCCGGTCTCCTGGGCCCACTGTTGTTTCTCTGTACTTTGTCTCTGTGTCTTATTTCTTAGTCTCTTGTCCCACCTGACGAGATATATCCACAGGTGTGGAGGGGCAGGCCACCCCTTCAGATAAGCAGAATTGGATTCGTTAAATGGGCAGAAGTTTTTTGGCATTGTTTTTTCTTTAAACATATCAGACCGGGCACGGTGGCTCATGCCTGTAATCCTAGCACTTCGGGAGGCCGAGACAGGTGGATCACCTGAGGTCAGGAGTTCGAGACCAACCTGGCCAACGTGGTGAAATCCCTTCTCTACTAAAAATACAAAAATAGCTGGGCGTGGTGGCTCACGCCTATAATCCCAGCTACTCCGGAGGCTGAGGCATGAGAATGAGAATCACTTGAACCTGGGAGGCGGAGGTTGCAGTGAACTGAGATTGCACCACTGCACTCCAGCCTGGGCAACACCAGTGAGACTCCATATCAAAAAAAAAAAAAAAAAAAAAAGGTACATATACACAATGGAGTATTATTCAGCCATAAAAAAAAAATGCGATCCAGTGATCTGCAACAACATGGGTGGAACTGGAAATCATTATGTTAAGTAAAATAAGCCAAGCACAGAAAGACAAACATCTTATGTTCTCACTTGTTTATGGGATCTAAAAATCAAAACAGTTGAACTCATGGACATAGAAAGTAGCAGGGTGGTTACCAGAGGTTGGGAATGGTAGTGGGAAGGTATAGAAGAGGTGAGGATTGTTAATGAGTTAAAAACAAAACAAAACACACACAAGAAACCCCAGAAATAATTAATAAGACCTAGTATTCGATAGCACAGCAGGGTGACTATAGTAAATAATAACTTAATGATATATTTTTTAATAACTTAAAGATTGTAATTGGATTGTTTTTAACTCAGAGTATAAGTGCTTGAGGGGATGGATACAATAATAATAAATTAGTAAATTAAAAAATTTAGGGATGAAACAAGCACCACTCGAACACAAAGAGGATAAAAAGCAGAGAATACCTCCCAACTCATTGTTAGGGTCAGCAAGACTTTAAATGCAAAATGTGACAGGGAGAGTATGATAAATATAAATTATGAAGCTATCTTACTTAGGAATATAAATGCAAACATCCTAAGCAAAATATTACCAAGCCAATTCCAGCTATATATAAGACAATCAAGTTGGGTTTATTCCATGAGAGCAAGTTTGGTTTAGCATTTAAAAAATCTATCAACATAATTCATGATACAATTGTGAGGTAGGAGGTTGGCAGGACTTATTTCCTAGACCGGAGTCCCCAAGCCCTGGGCCATGGACTGCTACCAATCTATTAGAAACCAAGCCTTACAGCAGGAGGTGAGTGGCAGGTGAGCAAGCATTACCACCTGAGCTCTGCCTCCTGTCAGATCAGTGGTAACATTAGATTCTCATAGGAGTGTGAATCCTATTGTGAACTGTGCATGTGAGGGATCTAGGTTGTGTGCTCCTTATGAGAATCTAACTAATGCCTGATGATCTGAGGTGGAACAGTTTCATCCCAAAACCATCTTCCCCCAACTCCCATCCTTGGAAAAATTGTCTTCCAGGAAACCAGTCCCTGGTGCCAAAAAGGTTGGGGACAACCGTCCCAGACCAGACAGGAAACTGGCCAGAGCCAGCATTGCTTACAGATGCTGTAAGCAATCTCTAGTTGCTCTCACTGCCCATCAGCATAAGACACTCCCACCAGTGCCATGACAGTTTAGAAATGCCATGGCAACACCTGCAAGTTACCATCTCTTTCCATGGCAACACCAAAGGTTACCCCTCAGTTTTTAGAGATTTCTGAATAACCTGCCCTTAATTTGCATGTAATTAAAAGTGAGTATAAAGCTAGCCAACAGCCCATACACTGCCACTCTTAGTGCACAGCCTATGGGCTTGCCCTGCTTCACAAAGGGCAGCCTCTGGGCTGTAACACTGTCACTTCAATAAAGCTGCTTTCTTCCATTGCTGATTTGCTCTTGAAATCTTTCCTGAGTGAAGCCAATAACCTGCCCTGCATCATCTGGTGCCTGATGTGGGGCTAGGGAAGATGGTGGCAATTGCAGAGGTAGCTAGACAGCAAGATGCAGAGAGGCAGCGACTGGAGAGAGATGGCAGCGAGGTGGCAAGCCAGTGAGAGGTGACGAGATGGTAAATGGCAAGAGACAGCGAGACAATCTGTGATTGAAGCTGCAAGAACTGTAACACAGAGGTTATAATGCTAAAGAGCTGCTAATGCTGAAGAGCTGTAACACTAGTCTAAGGCTCTTTTCAGAGCCATCATCTTTCCTGACAGGTGGAGGCAGCAGAGCTGTGTGGATGGGCCAGTGGCTGTGCAGTGCTACCACCTTGTGTGGGACCGACTGTCTTGGCTGGCAGGTCACTGGTGTGTCAGCTGGACCTCCGTAACAGCCAAACCTGCCCAAGCTGGTGGAACCTGGGAAGAACTTCACCCAGGTCCCATATTGGAGACTGGTCAGCACCATTTAGGCACATGAGGATGGGTGAGTGTCCTCTCTACCCCTCCTTCAATATCAGATAAACCGAGAAATAAGGCCTCTATCTAGGTGGTCAATTCAAAGTCCCCCATCATTTGGGTGCCCGGGAGAGAAGCATGCCTGACCACCTACATTCTTGTCACCCTTCTCTTGATCCTTTCTCTTCTAATGCTATTTTATTTGGGGCATTTAGTGAGGGGATCCTCAATGGCTATTACTTGGGTGCATTGGGTTTTTTTTGCATTGGGTTGTTGTCTACCCCCGGATGCCTGGGGTTTTTGACATTGGCATTCCCTCTAGGATTGTGGGTTATAGCCCCTCCCCCTTGCAGAACCTTGGTCTTTGATAAGGTTTTGGTCTGTGTCCCCATCCGAATCTTATGTTGAATTGTAATTTCTAATGTCGGGGGAGGGACCTTGGGGGAGGTGATTGGATCATGGGGGCAGATTTCCCCCCTTGCTGTTCTCATGATAGTGAGTGAGTTCTCATGAGATCTGGTTGTTTGAAAGTGTGTGGCGCCCGGGCGCGGTGGCTCAAGCCTGTAATCCCAGCACTTTGGGAGGCCGAGACGGGCGGATCACGAGGTCAGGAGATCGAGATCATCCTGGCTAACACGGTGAAACCCCGTCTCTACTAAAAAATACAAAAAACTAGCCGGGCGAGGTGGCGGGCGCCTGTGGTCCCAGCTACTCGGGAGGCTGAGGCAGGAGAATGGCGTAGACCCGGGAGGCGGAGCTTACAGTGAGCTGAGATCCGGCCACTGCACTCC
The DNA here is from genome assembly GCF_000951035.1 of Colobus angolensis palliatus. Lineage (NCBI taxonomy): Eukaryota > Metazoa > Chordata > Mammalia > Primates > Cercopithecidae > Colobus > Colobus angolensis. Next base: position 928,653 of record NW_012116077.1, read on the forward strand.
AGCCTGGGCGACAGAGCGAGACTCCGTCTCAAAAAAAAAAAAAAAAAAAAGTGTGTGGCACTTCCCCCTTTCTCTCTCTGTCTCATACTCTGCCATGTTAAGACATACCTGCTTCCCTTTCACCTTGTGCCATGATTATAAGCTTCCTGAGGCCCCCCAGTCATCCTTCCTGTACAGCCTAAGGAACTGCGAGTCAATTAAATCACTTTTCTTTATAAATTACCCAGTCTCAGGTAGTTCTTTATAGCAGTGTGAGAATGGACTAATACAGTCTTGTTTTTTTCTGCACTGAAGTTGGAAATTATCATTTTCCATAACAGCCAGTTGTGGGCCTCTCCCTGTGTTCTGTCTTCCTTTCTGTCCAATAAACTACCTTGCTCAAGTGCATCTTGGACTCTTGGTTGAAGGGACCAGGGGTTCCCAGACCCCTGACCTGACAGATGAGTACCCACAGCAGTGGACGAGTGGCTGCCTTAACACTTTCTTTGGTGTCTCTACTGCTGGCGGGATTATCCAGTAGCTGAAGGTCTCTGAGGTCTCCTTTTGAGCCACGCTGTTTGCCCATACTCTTCCTCCCTTCCACAATCACTTTCTATTTTTTTTTTAATCCGTCTTTGCCCAAACTGAAACACTTTCTTCACTCTCTTTGGAATTCAGACCCATCATTCTACTGCTCACTCATATCTCATGATCCACTTTTATAATGCTTTGCTACCTATACTAACACCTTCTCTGCAGGATGTGAGAATTTGAAAGGGAAAGTAAGGCTCTCACTAAACTTAGGCAAACTTGGAAACCTCCTGTACAGATTCTTACTGGACAATGGGAACAATGGTGAGCATCCTGGAAGACTCAACAGTAGGGTGTCTTTTAGGCAATTGGTGCAAATTCAAATTAGAGACTTTAAAGAGAAAAGGATCTCATTTTTTATTGCAACACCATTTGGGTCCAATACAAATTGGGAGACCAGGAAATTTGGTCTAAAAATGGTTCTTTATGTTAAGTATAATACTATTTTACAATTAGACTTATTCTGTAAAAAAGAAGGAAAATGGGGAGATGTTCCTTATGTGCAGGCTTTTATATGCCCTCTACCAGGATCCTGACCTAAGGGATAGCTATAGAATGTATCAGACTCATGTTACTTCCAGGCACCAAGAAGCTGTGCCAGGTATCATAGTTGACCCCCTCCTAACTGCTCCCAATGGAAGGTCCATGCCCCCCTTGGAGCCTCCTCAGTCCTGCAGTTCTGAGGGGAATTCTGCCAGTTCTCCAGCACAGGATTCCACCCCAAGGTCATCAGGCACCCCTCCCCCTTATCCAGCTAGCCCTGTCATATACCCCTGTTGCCTGAGAAAGTAAGCCCAACCAGTACCACCAGGAGTGGGGCCCCGTATCGGCCCCTAAAAATGAAACTGTGTCCACTGTGGGAGGTAGCTGATGGAGATGGGGGAACAATCAGAGTATATGTGCCATTTACTATATCAAATTTGGCTTTGTGCAAGGAGAAATTTGGCTGGTTTTTGGAGGATCCATGGAAGTTTATAAAAGAGTTTGATACATTTACCATGTCCTCTGAAATAACTTGGCATAACTTGAGCATATTATTATCCACTTGCTGTACCATAGAGGAGAAACAAAGGATTCTAAGTATTACCCATGAATTTTCAGATGGAGTGGCCAATAATATCCAAGGCCATGCCATTTATAATGTGGGGGGAGAGGCCGGCTGCGGTGGCTCAAGCCTGTAATCCCAGCACTTTGGGTGGCCAAGACGGGCGGATCGCGAGGTCAGGAGATCGAGACCATCCTGGCTAAGACAGTGAAACCCCGTCTCTACTAAAAAATACAAAAAACTAGCCAGGCGAGGTGGCGGGCACCTGTGGTCCCAGCTGCTGGGGAGGCTGAGGCAGAAGAATGGCGTAAACCGGGGAGGCGGAGCTTGCAGTGAGCTGAGATCCGGCCACTACACTCCAGCCTGGGCGACAGAGCGGGACTCTGTCTCAAAAAATAATAATAATAATAATGTGGGGGGAGATGCAGCTCCTTATTTGCACCCTCAATGGGATTCCCAGAGGGGTTCCCAAGATCTCAAACACAGAAATCACATGCTAACTTGTTTAATAGAAGGTATGGAAAAGTATGTGGTTAAACCAGTTAGTTATGACAAGGTTAGAGAAGTAACTCAAGGAAAATATGAAAATGCCACTTTATTTCAAGGCCACTTAGTGGAGGCCCTCAGGAAATATGCTAATGCAGACCCTGACTCTCCGGAAAGGTGAGCTCTCCTGGGCATGTATTTTATTACTCAATCTGTCTCTGACATTAGGACGAATTTACATAAGGCAGCAATAAGACCTAAAATCCCCACGAGCCAACTTTTAAATATGGCCTTTGAAATTTACAATAATAGGGACAAGGTGGAGAAAGAGGTGAAAACTAAAAATAATAGCCAAAAAGTGCTATTATTCATGGCTGCCTTAAGCCCCCTACTGCCTTAGGGTTACCAATGCCAAGAAAGTGTTACAAGAGTTGTGGTTGGGATGTCCAGATGAAAGCCTCTGACTACTTGGCCCCTGGGCCAAAATCAACGTGCCTGTAAGTAAGAGGAACACTGAAGGAAGGACTGCCCCAGTCTTGAAAGAGAGTCTGAGCCACCCAGACCCATAATGGCTGGGAGAACAGAGGACTGACAGGGCCTGAGGTCGCTTGTGGTTTCCACTGGACACCTTACTATCTCCACAGAGGAGCCTCAGGTAACTCTTGATGTGGCAGGTAAAAATAATGAGTTCTTGGTGGACATGGGAGCAGACTTCTCAGTTTTAACAGTTTGAACAGATTTCTCAGGGCCATTGTTTTCCCATTCTTGTACCATAATATAGATTGATGGCCAACCAAAAGTTAGGTGATTCACCCACCCCCTCGGTTGCACTGTGAGGAACCATGTGTTTTCCCATAGCTTTTTGCTTATGCCTGAGTGCCCTATTCCTTTAGTGGGAAGAGACTTACTTTCCCAACTACAGGCCAAAGCTCAATTTGGAGAACCTTTTGAGAAGGCAACAGGCCAGGAAGAGACACTTCTCCTAGCTCCAAGTACATGCCTTAACACAGATAAATAAAAGACCTCTATTTCACTACATCTTACTTCTCAAGTAGACCCTTCTGTTTGGGACATGGAAGTTCTTGGTAGAGATGTTAATGTACTCCCAGTCCAGATTATTTTGAAACCCAATGTTAAGTATCCATACAAAAAACAACATACCTTGAGATCTGAGGATCAGAGGAGCACTCAACCCCCTAATACGGAAGTTCCTAAAGTATGGATTACTACAGTCCTGTAAGTCCCTATGTAACACCTCCATTTTGGTTGTGAAGAAACTGAATGGGGAATACAGATTTGTTCAGAATCTGAGGGCAGTTAATGAGGCAATAATCCCAGTCCACTGAATAGTTCCTAATTCATGCACAATATGGACCCAAGTCCCTGAAGATGCTAATAGATAGTGGTATTAGAATTGAAGGTTGCTTTCTTTTGTATACCTTTACACGTGGGCTCCCAGTGTATCTTTGCTTTTGAATGGACTGATCCAGACATTCATGCTGCATCTCATCTTATAAGGACTGTTCTTCCTCAAGGTTTTAGGGACAGTCCCCATTTCTTTGTCAATACATGGCAAAATAATTAAGGGAACTCTGGTTAAATAATGGGTCTCTTTTGCAATATATGGATGATCTATTAATTTCTAGGCCAACCAGGGAAGATTGTGACAGGAACACAATCCAGATTCTTAATTTTTAGGGAAGATGAGGTTATTGAGTATTCCTACAACAAAGGCTAAATTTCTGCACAAAATTAAATATTTGGGGTATGTGTTAACTCCTGGGGCAAACACCCCAGCCCAGGAGTAAAAAGAGACCATCTTGGCACTCCAGTCCCCTCAGACTAAGAAATAATTCAGAGTCTTTCTGGGAATGACCAGATTCTTCTGGATTTGGAGTCCCAGGTTTGGGCTCATAGCAAAACCACTCTATGAAGCTCTGAAAGGGAGTGATCATGAGCCTTTGAATTGGGATGGAACCTGCCAATAGGCATTCTTAACCCTAAAAGAAAAACTGGGAACAGCCCCTGCTTTGTGACTCCCAAACTTAGAAAAACCTTTCACCCTATATGTGGCTGAAAAACAAGGGATAGCTTTGGGTGTTCTAACTCAAAGTCTCAGGAATAGCCCTAGACCAGTGGCTTACTTTTCTAAACAGCTAGACCAAGTGGTGGCTGGGTGGCCAGGATGCTTCTGAGCTGTGGCTGCCACCACTCTATTGGTAGAAGTCAGTAAGTTTACCTTGGGACAACAATTAGATGTAATGACTTGCCCCAATCAAATACAGGGGATCCTAGAGGCAAAAGGACACCAATGTCTAACAGTGGTTCAATTACTTAAATGTCAGGTTCTTATATTTGACACCCCAGATGTTACCTTTAAAGTATGTTGTTTTAAATCTTGGTACCCTGTTGCTGGACTTCACGTCCCAATTCCCAACTCATTCACTCCTGTGTGGAAACCATGGAACAGAGCTCCTCTAGCAGGCCTGACCTTAAAGATGAACCCCTGCCTAACCCCAATGTTGAGTGGTTTAGAGATGGAAATAGCTTTATTCATGAGGGATTAAAAAGGCAAGTTATGCTGTGGTTAGTCAGCAATAAGTCATTGAGGCCAAAGCTCTTCCTCCCCAGACTTCTGCTCAAAAAGTGGAATTAAATGCTCTAATTAGGGCCTTCCAACTGGGAAAAGAGTTAAGAATCAGTATATTTACTGATGCAAATACAGGTTCCCGGTACTCCATACTCACAAGCCATATGGAAGAAAAGGGGACTGTTAACAGCCATGGGATTCCCCCATACAACATCACTCTGAGATCTTGGAACTTTTAGATGCTGTCCAACTCCCAAAGGAGATAGCAGTTATTCACAGCTGGGGACACCAAAAGGGAGACATCTCTATTATCAGAGGAAATGCCCTGGTGGATAGAGCAGTCATGGCCGCCGCTAAAGGAAGATCAGTACTGCTGGCTGCTGCACTAATACCTGATGCCCCACCCGTGTCAGCAGTGCCATATTATACACCTTAGGAAATTAAATGGGCAGAACAGAAAGACTTACAAAAGGATCCCTCAGAGTGATTGCTAGAAATCAATAAACTCTTTCTCCCTGAGGCCGAGCAATGGAAAATAATTAAGCATTTCCCTGATTCCTCACATTTAGGATGGGATTCTGTATTCAAATTTGTTTCCCTAATATTCTTGGGAAAGGGACTATTCCAGACTATAAAAAGGGTCACCAAGGCCTGTGAACTGTGTCCTCATAATGACCCAGGAAACCACCCCATACCCCAATCCCTACTCAAACCTGCACAACACCAAGGAACACAGCCGAGGGAAGACTGCAAATAGATTTCACCCAGATACCACCTTACAGGGACTAAAATATCTTCTGCTATTTATGGACACGTTCACTGGGTGGATAGAAGCTTTCCCTACAAAGACAGAAAAAGCATTGGAAGTGTCCAAATTCTTAAAGAAAGCATCCCCATGCTTGCACTACCAAAAAGTTTGCAAAGTGATAACTGACCTTCCTTCACAGCTAAGGTGACTGAGCATGTTTCCTCAGCCTTAGGCATTATCTATCATCTTCACTCCTCCTGGGGGCTTCAATCTTTAGGTAAGGTAGAAAAAAGCCAACCATGTTTTAAAAAGGACATTAGCAAAACTCTGTCAGTAGACCTCAGAGGCCTGGGCTTCTCTCCTACCATAGCCCCTTTGTACATAAGGATGGCTCCAAAGGGAACCTTAAAATTTAGTCCATTTGAAATGACCTATGGGAGGCTTTTTTTTTTTTTTCCTTCAGACCTCCTGTTTGATGAAGAGACACATAGAATGCTCACTCATATTATCAACTTAGGCCAGGTTCAAAAGGCCCTTCAAGAATATGGAAATGAAGTGTTGCCTCCTCCCACAAGGGAAATAATTAACTCCCTCATTGAATGAAGAGACTTAATCTGACTAAAATCTTGGAAAGAAGGATCCCCCGAGGATCAATGACAACCCAAATGGAAGTCTCCTTATCAGGTGTTAAGTACCCTTATTGATATAGTTTGGATATTTGTCCCCATAGCAATGCAAGAATGGCAAGCCACCCAGGTGCCAAGGCAAGAGACTGAGGCACGAGCTGTTCCAGTATAATAAAGAAAATATATAGAATAAGAATAGTTATACTGGAAATAGATTATAGATATGATTATATATGAATATTATTAATCATTAGTTTGTAGCATTACTCTTTATTCCAATATTGTAATAATCTTTGTTCTACAATTATAACCTAGGAAAAACCAGGCCATATAGAGATAGGAGTTGAAGGGACGCGGTGAGAAGTGACCAGAAGACAAGAGTGTGAGCCCTCTGTCATGCCTGGACAGGGCCACTAGAGGGCTCCTTTATCTAGTGGTAGCGCCAGTGCCTGGGAAGCCACCTGTTAGTTACTTAGCAGACCAGGAAAGGGAGTCTCCCTTTCCCCCCGGGGTGTTAGAGAAGGCTCTGCTCCATCACCTCTTGTGGAAGGCCTGATATCAGTCAAGCCATCCGGAGGCCTAACAGTCTCCCTGTGATGCTGTGCTTCAGTGGTCACGTTCCTGGTCCGCTTTCATGTTCCACCCTGTACACCTGGGTCCGCCTTCTAGGTAGCAGTAGCAGAATGAGTGAAAGTACTAAAGTCTTTGAAATGCATAGAAGAAATAATGACGTAAGCTGTCCCCATTCTCTCTCTCTCTGCCTCAGCTACCAAACAGGGAAGGGCACCCTGTCCAGTGGACACGTGACTCGTGTGACCTTACCTATCATTGGAGATGGCTCACACTCCTTACCCTGTCCCCTTGCCTTGTATCCAATAAATAACAGTGCAGCCAGGCATTCAGGGCCACTACCGGTCTCTGCATCTTGGTGGTAGTGGTCCCCCGGGCCCAACTGTCTTTTCTTCTATCTCTTTGTCTTGTGTCTTTATTTCTATGATCCCTCGTCTCCACACATGAGGAGAAAAACCCACAGGCCTTGTAGGGCTGGACCCGACAACACACTGCTGTTAAACTTCAGGACATCACTAGCTGAGTACACCTATCCAGGATTAAACCTGTTTCTTATGAGTCCCCACAAGTGGAAAAGAAGAACACCATGACCTATACCTATGAACCTTTGGAGTACCTCCACTACCTATTTAAAAGAATCAACACTCAGCCAGAAGTGGTAATGTGATGCTGTGGGTGGGAGTAGGAACATTAATTTTTCTTTTCTTCCTGATTGTGTATTTCTTTTCTATTGCTTTGACCACTTGCCTCCTCCTGGGAAATACCTCTTTTGTCCTTGTTAGGTGTAGAGGCCACTCTAAGGTCCAACCAGACACCATCCTGCCTCTGTTAATCCTGTTTGCCCTCCTGATTAACCTAATCCAGTGTGGTGGGAATAAAACTCTATAGTAAATATTTCAAAAATCATAGCTTCAAGGAATCATCTTCATGATTGCTGGATTTGTCATCAACATCCCCAGGATAAAGAGTTCCACCTTCTGACACATCTGGAAAACCTCATGGCCATCTCCCTGGACCTCCTGATTAACCATAGTGATCCCTTAGTACCCAGATCCCTACTTGTTAGGTGGAACTTTTTCCCACTTAATGAATTCGACCTAACTGCTCTTGCCACTATTACCTGAACCTGGGATATTGGGTACCTGTACTTCAGGTGTCCTAATGACACTGTGTTTTGCACTCATTGTGTTAACGACAAAAAAGTGGAAACTTCCCTGACATCCTCTGATCCAATTCTAGTTGCCAAATTCCTGAGGCCACAGAGAGGTAAATGGGATCCCACTTGTAAGTGAGAAAACCACACATGGTGCTTCCTCCTCCATCAAAACAAGCAAGGGAAAAACAACTGCCTAATCTAGGAAGGTAGGAGTACTGACTTCTTCTGGAAAACAAGGGATGTTTGACCACCCCCATTGGAGCAAGGGAAATATATCTATAGACATGACTGGGTAGCAAAGGATAGACATCACATCTCATAGGCCTTCTATTTGTGCCCCAACTGGGCTTATTTTTGTCTGTGGCCATGAGTAAGTAGAAGTCCCACCTCCTAACCACTCCTGACTCCCTGGGGAGCTACCTGTTCTTTTGGGAGTAGCTTTCCCTTGTATACTAAAAACTAGAAATGGAGTGAACATATACTGGCCACCATTGCCCCTCTGGGAGTCACCATCTATAATCCCATAAGGCCCAGGAATATCAGAAATAAATGAGCAATATGATTAATTCTGGCAGGAATTGAGACAGTAATAGGACTAGTGGCCCCCTGGGGTAGCTTTGTCTACCACAAGTCAATCCAAAAGAACTTGACTCAAACCTTAGAATCATTGGCCATCAATATAGGCCAGGCAATAAACAGAATTCAGTAGTTCCTAGACTCTTTGACAAATGTTGTCCTTGACAACAGACTAGCATTGGATTATTGGATTATTTACTAGCTGAACAAGGTGGAGTCTGTGCAGGTATTAATATGACCTGCTGCATGTACATTAATATCTCTGGAAAATCAAGGTTAACATTAAAAAATCTATGAACAAGCTACCTGGTTAGATAGATATAACCAGGACACTGACCCCAGCTATATCTGGTCACTTATCAAAAGTGCCCTCCCAAATCTTGCCTGGTTTTTACCTTTCCTAAGACCTTTGCTAGCTATCCTGTTACTACTAATTTTTGGCCCTTGCTTGTTTAACTGCTTAGTAAAGTTTGTGTCTTCCAGATTACAGTAAATCCATGTAAAGGATGCCGGCACAAGGCTTCCAACCCATCCTGTATTCTGACCCGGAGAATGAAAACATCCTGCCTTTGGGCCCCTTAGATCAGGTATCCAGAAGTTTTTACTCCTCCAATGCTAGGCAGGGCCTATGCCCATAAAAACAGCAGGAAGCAGTTACAGAAGATGGATCTCTGACCTTCTGCAGCTCCTTTAAGATTAAGGAGGCATATCTAATCTCCAACGGGGGAATGAGATAGGAGAAAAGCAGAATTTGTTTTCTGGACCAGATAGAAAACCAGCCAGAACCAAGAAATGGCACCAAAAGCAACCTCTGGTTGCCCTTGCTGCCCATCAGCATAAGACACTCGCCCCACCAGTGCCATGACAGTTTGCAAACGCCATGGCAGCACCCAGAAGTTCCTGCCCATTTTCTAGAGATTTCTGAGTAACCCACCCCTTAATTTGCATGTAATTAAAAGTGGATATAAATACAGTTAGTCAACAGCTCACACACTGCTACTCTTTTTAAAAAATGTTTATTTTTAATTTTTGTGGGTACATAGTATGTGTATATATTTATGTGATATTTTGATATAGGCATGCAATGCATAATACCCACATCAGAGTAAATGGGGTATCCATCACCTCAAGCATTTGTCCTCTGTGTTGCAAACAATCCAATAATCCTCTTAGTTATTTTAAAATGTACACTTACTTTGGGAGGCCGAGACGGGTGGATCACGAGGTCAGGAGATCGAGACCATCCTGGCTAACACGGTGAAACCCCATCTCTACTAAAAAGTACAAAAAACTAGCCGGGCGAGGTGGCGGGCGCCTGTAGTCCCAGCCACTCGGGAGGCTGAGGCAGGAGAATGGCGTGAACCTGGGAGGCAGAGCTTGCAGTGAGCTGAGATCCGGCTACTGCACTCCAGCCTGGGCAACAAGGGGGGAAACTCTTTGCCCCTTTCTCAAAAAAAAAAAAAAAAAAAAAAGTACACTTAAATTATTTTTTACTACAGTCACCCTGTTGTGCTAGCAAATACTTTGTCTTATTCATTCTTTTTAACTATTTTTTGTACCAATTAACCCTCTCCACTTCCCCCAACCCCCATGACCTTCCCAGCCTCTGGTAACCGTCCTTCTATACATGCTGCATTGCCTATGGGCTAGCCCTGCTCTGCAATGAGAAGTCACTGAGTTGTAACACTGCTACTTCAATAAAGCTGCTTTCTTCCATCACTGGCTTGCTCTTGAATTTGTTCCTGGGCAAAACCAAGGACCTGCTCTGCATCAATCAGCTGTGTAGAATACTCAGACTTACCCACAGATGCATATCACTGTTGCTGGATACAAAATCAATATGCAAAACTCAATTGGTATTTCTGTATAACAGCAACATTTAATAAATGAAATTTTGAAAAACTCTACCATTTAAAATTGTATCAAAAACTATCAAGTCTTTAAGTTTTAAAAAATGTGTGCAAGGCCTCTAAAGAAAACTCTAAATGCTTATTGATATATATTAAAGAAAATTAAATAAATTTAGAGTTACACCATGCTCATAGATTGCAGGACTCAATATTGTAAAGACTCTTAAAGAAACAGGAGGAAGGATTTGCTTTAGCAAATGTAAAGTTATTACAAAGCAATAGTAATTAGGACGCTTTGGTACCAATATAGTGATGTACACATAGATGAATGGATATACTATGTCTAGAAATGCCCAGAAACTGACCCTGAGCCTGCTTTCATGGCTACTTGATTTATGACAATAGTAGCACCGCAGAGCATTTGAGAAAAGAAAATGTTTCCAACAGTGTTGAGACAACGGGTTATACACTTGGAAAGAAATAAAAATAAAACCACTACTTCACACCAGATATGGGAAAACAATCTCAGGTGTATTTTAGACCAAAATGTCATAGGCAAAATAATAAAGCTTGTAGAAAAAAATGTAGAAGGATTTTTCACGCCCTTTGGGTATGGAAGGATTTCTCAAGTCAAAAAATACTAATTATAGTGGGAAATGTTAAAAAATTATGAACCACATTAAGATTAAGACCTTTTGTTCATAAAAAGACAACATTAGTAGCAGGAAAATGCAAGACACAGAATGTAAGAAGATATTTATCAAATATTTAAGTGACATTAGCTTATTTCCAGAGCACATAAAAGATTATTGGAAATCAAAGACAGGAAGACAAATAACACAATAGTAATGGCCAAGAGACTTAAACAGAACATTGTCCAAAGAGGAAATCCAAATAGCCAACATTATTAACCATTAGAGAAATGCACAGTGAAACCACAGTGCAGTACCGTTATACACCCACCAAACTGACTAAACTTAATGAGTCTAGTAACATCAAGAGTTGGTGAGGATGTGGATCAGTAGGTAATTTCTTTTTGTTTTTTCTTTTTGAAACTGATGAATGCTAAAGTAGGCAATTTCATATGCTGCTGTTGAGAGCACAAATTAGTTGACTTGCTTTAGGGAAGAGTTTATTGTTTGTTATGTATTCAAGATGAAGATACACATTCCCTTATGACCCAACCATTTCTCTCTTAAATATTTATCCCAGAGGAATTATGCATATGTGCACCAGGACACAAGTAAAATAATGATCATGTCAACATTATTTACAATAACCCCAAATTGGAAACAACTTGAATTTCCATTGAGTGTAACCTGGATAAAATAACTGTGACAGATTTGTACAATGGAACACTATGCAGAAACAAATATAAAAACCTGAAATCACACATGGAAAATCCTGGATTAATTCTGAAAACATATTACTGAATAAAAGAAATCAGACCAAAAAAAGTACACACTAGCATGATTGTATTTCTTTAAATGTTAAAGCCGTGAAGAGACTATGCTGCTTAGAGATGTGTATTTAGAAGGTAAACCCTGTACAGAAAAGCAAGAAACTGATTACTGTAAAGGACATCATGATTACCTCTAGGAAGAATACTGGAGTTGTCAAAGGGAATGGATTCTGGCTGTTGCTGATGTATTTGTATAAATATCTGGGTGGTATTTCTAGGAATATTTGCTTTATACTAGTTTAATAAGTTGTACATTTAGTCTTTATGTACTTTTCTGTATGTTATCTTTAATAATTAAAACGATTAAATTATGTGTTGCCTAAGGGTTTCTTTTTTTAATTTTTGAGAGTTTGGCCAGTTGTGGTGTCTCATGCCAGTAATCCCAGCTCTTTGGGAGGCTGAGGCAAGAGGATCACTTGAGCCCAGGAGTTTGAGGTTACAGTGAGCTAAGCTGATACTGCTGTACTCCAGCCTGGGTGACAAAATGAGACTCTGTTTCTTAAAATAAAAGAAGAGAGTGCATAATATAGGCAACATGGGTTATTAAAGATTGGATACATTAAAAGGGAACTGAATTTAAAGTCTAGAGGCCTAGGTTTGGCCTCCAGCCTTACTATTCAGTAGCTGTGAGCCTTTGGGTATATTTATAATCTTCTCTGACACTATTTGTTCAACTACAAAATAGGCACAGCACTTACTGCTTTACTCATGTATATCAATGAGGCCATGCTTTTGAAAGACATTTGTAAGCCATTAAACACCATATTTGTACAGTGTCTATAAAGGAAGAATAAAAGGCAAAATATTCAAAATAAATGCTTTAAAAATATTGATGTCTGTGAGAGAAAATAGTCACAGCAAGACATTCCTAGGTCGGTTTGCTGAATTATCAATCTTTGAAAGGTGGTTTATAACAGATGTAATAAGATTTTTTTTTCTGGCATCAGAGGTTAGGACTTGTAATTTGTCCCTAAGTCTGCTTTCCTTTACCAGATACCCAGGCATAAAAACTTGTCTGTAGGGAAAATGTTTTTGTACATGGGATGAAACAATATAAATTCAAAATTTACATACAAGGATTGTCTTGATCTCACTTCTTTAAAACATTTATATGACTATCCAGTCAAAACCAATGGGAAATCTCCCTTGAAATTTTATATAAATGGAATTACAAGTACGTTGCAAGACTGCATGCTATCTTGAGACTTCATAGTCTTGAGAAGGAAGGACCTTCATTCAGAATCATTTCTCTAATGATTAACAGTGTTGGCTATTTAGATTTCCTCTTTAGACAATGTTCTGTTTAAGTCTCTTGGCCATTACTATTGTGCTATTTGTCTTCCTGTCTCAAGACTTCTTCTCAAGGACCTTCATTCAGAGTCCTCTGAAGACTCTGACATTGATCATGTAATAAAACTCAAGAGTTCTTACTTTCAAATGGAAGAAGAAAAGACCGAGGGATAGAAGAAACCATTTCAACTTGATCTTCTTTCGTTGTGGCTGTGATGTCCTCCTTCTTTTCCTCCTCAGAAGTCTCTCTGCCTGGCTGGGCATGGTGGCTCACCCCTGTAATCCCAGCACTTTGGGAGGCCGAGGTGGGTGGATCACCTGAGGTCAGGAGTTCGAGACCAGCCTGGCCAACATGGTGAAACCCCGCCTCTACTAAAAATACAAAAATATTAGCTGGGTGTGGTGGCACATGCCTGTAATCCCAGCTACTCAGGAGGCCGAGGCAGGAGAATCACTTGAACCCAGGAGGCAGGGGGGTTGCAGTGAGCCAAGATTGTGCCATTGAACTCCATCCTGGGGGTCAGAGGAAGATTCCGTGTCAAGAACAAAACAAGCAAACAAAAAGGGTCTCTGCCCCCCAAATCCTATGTGGTCTCTGCCAACAAATCCACCTTGGCCTCTTCTCCCACCCCCTCTACCTTCAAATCCTCTTCTGCTTTCTTCAGCACCTCCAAAGCTGCCTTTGCTTTTGGGCTTGGCCTATTCTAAAGTAACTTTGTTTTCATTAATTTTGCCATCTTCCATGTCCTCCTTAGTGGATTTAGAATCTTCCTTACTGCTACAGTCTGGAAACCAAACCCATCCTGGTTGGTGACTATCCTGACATGAATAGAGGCATCAATGAATTTTTTCAATGTTTCTTCTGTAGTATCCTCAGATAGATCCTGAGAAACATTTTCAGAGGGCTGGCTTTTTGCATTAGTTGCTCTGGGTCTTTTCAGCTTCAGTGTGATTGCTCTGCTTGATCTCTCTTTCTCTCTTTTATTACAGGAATTTAAAGCTTCTTTAGCATTTTAAAGGAAGCAAATCCTATCAGTGCATACCCTATAGATCTGCCATTGTGGTTCTGGGGCTTCCTGCAAAGTTTCTTCTGTTAAATTTTAGAAGAGGTTGTTTAAAACCAGTTTTCAATGTACTAATCCAAGCGGTACACTTTCCACCTCTGTAGTCCTGATTTTGATCTTTTTCTCCGGTTTAGTAGAGGGAAATAGACTTCCCTTTGACTTCTGTTCCCTGCTTTCCTTCCAAGGTTTTCTCTGCATCAGCTTCTGTCTTAAATTCAATGTAGGACATACCTTTGCTCTTTCCATCCTCGCTGACTAATCTGATCTCCACAGAATCTTCAAACACTTCTTTAAATTCATCCTGAATGACTCCAAGACAGAATGTTGAATAAAAGTGTTATGAAGTCTGAATCTTATATTTTCCCTTTGGCTTCTCTAGTTTAATTTTGTTGCCAAACACTTTTGAACTGGTGAGTTCCAAGGCTTTTTCCAGGTCAGAAGATTCAAAATTCACACAGCTAAGCTCCTAGGATCCATGAATACTGACATCCATTTTCTATTTCTTGGCTTTGGAAGCTGGTTGCTGTTTGGACATTTCCTTCCTCCATTTTCCAGGTGCTTCTTTGGCAGGCTCTTCATCATTATCACTGTCTTCCTCCTCATTCTCCTCTTCTTCACCATCTTCCTCATTGTTCTCATCATCTTCATCAGCGTCCCTGTCCTCTTCATCCTCCTTGTCCTCAACCATGCTTTTGGCCTTCACAGGAAGACATTCTGCATGAACTTTCTTTCCTGTCAAAATTATAGTAAATTCATTGCATCTTCTTCAGAGTTATTTTCCTCTTCATCACCTTTGTCCTCCTTGTTGTCTTTGTCATCTTTGTTTTCCTCATCAGGGCATCCTTGCTATTCTTTGCCTCCTTAGCTGGAGTGGCGGTTCTCTTCTAGCTAGTGGTTGCCTCAGCTGCTTTTCCCAGTGTGACTTCTTTCTTGCCACATATTGCTGCTGCTTTGCCCAGTGCCACTATCTTCTTGGCTGACATATCTGCTGCCATTTTGCCTGGGATGACAGCTGCTTTCTTGGCAGGTGTGGAAACTGCAACCTTGTTGCTTTTGTCGGAGTTGTGTCTTATTGCCTTTTTTCCTGTGAGGTATAATAAGCTCTTCTTCACTGCTGTCTTTATCATCTCACATGTCCTCATCTTCACTATCTTCTTCTATCTTCTTTGGGGTATAAGCCATTTTCTTGAGTGTGTCTTAATTTTAACCAGTCATCATAAGCTTCACCATTATGGTCGTTTTTGACTGTGCAGTGTGTCACAGTGGGTCCCAGAAGAACCCACACAATGTTGATGGTGACTGGAGATTACTGAAGATACAGAAGCACACATGTCAGGCTGCTAGCTAGAATTCAAAACTGAGGCAAAAGAATAAGAATTTTTTTTTTTTTTTGAGACAGAGTCTCGCTCTGTCGCCCAGGCTGGAGTGCAGTGGCGCGATCTCGGCTCACTGCAAGCTCCGCCTCCCGGGTTCACGCCATTCTCCTGCCTCAGCCTCCCGAGTAGCTGGGACTACAGGCGCCCGCCACCTCGCCCGGCTAGTTTTTCATATTTTTTAGTAGAGAAGGGGTTTCACCGTGTTAGCCAGGATGGTTTCGATCTCCTGACCTCGTGATCCGCCCTTCTCGGCCTCCCAAAGTGCTGGGATTACAGGCTTGAGCCACCGCACCCGGCCAAGAATGTTTTTAAAAACAGCTTTAATAGGAATGGTTCATTTCTCATGACAGAAGGTGAAATACATATTTCTGCTTATTGAATTATAATTCTGTATATTTGTAGTAAGATTTTTAGCATTTTCATCATGATGTTTATAGGTTATGCTTTTTCTCCAAACTTTGTGGCTACTTTCTGTTTTGCCAACATCACAGTATTTATTTATTTATTTATTTATTTATTCACTTATAGCATTTTAAAGAGTTTCACCAATGAACTGGTTGGTTTTCCCTTCACAATTTTATATGTATGGTTACTATGCTTCAGCTTTTTAATGCTAATATATATAGAACTCATCTGGGTACCCTCATTTCCTTTCTACTTCTTTGAACATGTTCAGGAGGAATTTTACGTAAACTTATCAGGGTGGCATACCTTAAATGCCCCTTGCTAGAATTCAATTTCAGCATCTTATACTTGACAGTTTTTTTGAGCTAATTCTGATTTTCTTCGTGTTTTGATAGCAATTGTAATATAATTATAATTTAATTAAATATACATTTTAGAGGTAAATTTTATTATTTATTAATGTATTTATTCGGGACAGAGTCTCATTTTGCTGCCCTGGCTGGAGTGCAGTGGCACCATCATAGCCCACTGAGGCCTTGATCTCCTGGGCTCAAGTGATTCTCCCACCTCAGCCTCCTGAGTGGCTGGGACTACAGGTGTGTGCCACCACACCTAGCTAAATTAATTTTTTTTTTTTTTTTTTGTAGAGACGGGATGTTGCTATGCTTCCCAGGCTAGTCTCCAACTCCTGCCTTGGCTCCTGCCTCCAACTCCTATTGTTCAAGTGATACTCCTGCCTTGACTTCCCAAAGTGCTGGGATTACAGGCATGGCCACTGTGTCTGCCCAGTAAATTCTGTTGTGAATTCCAATTCTTCAAGATGCTTTAGAGTGTAAATTCGTTTTTAATTAAGCTTTAATCCAAGACAAATGAATTGAACTTAAATTTAAATTGAATTAAAGTGTAACATTTAAATTCAATTTATTCATTTTAAATTTTAATTTATAATTCCAAGAAATGAAATGTCAACTTGAAGAATTTGAAAAAGAAAATCCAAAGTGATTATGGTTTGAAAAAATAGAAAATAAGAGATAGAAAAATTTAAAAAGTCAGGTGTGTTTCAGGTATAAACAAAATTTTAGATGGGAAAAGTAGGGTTTGGTATAAGAATATTTCAATTTATACTTATACAGGTCCCTGATTTTGAAATTTTTCTTCACTAAGGTATATGCACATTATCTTAGGTAATATTCAAAAACATTTATTCTAGCTTTAATAAACAAAATGGAATGTTCCTGCTGAAGCTGTTTGCAGACACAATAATCAGTAAATTTGGCAAATACAGTGAATGGGTCATTTTGTAAATTCCTTACCTGGTAAACTGGATTTGAAGAGTTGACCTGCATTTAGAGAGCTGTGGTCCTGCATCGCAAAGCAAGGCAGAGAGACTCCTCAACACCATGGCTATGCTTAGCTAATCTAAACTACGTGCTTGTGCATGGAAGAGAGGTGGCTCCTGGTTGGCAAGGTGTCTTTTCAGCTCCACTTGAATTCTGGTCTCGTACTCACAGGTCCTACTGTAGGTTTTGAGCTTTCATGCCACACTGGGAGTAACCAATGGAAATTTTAGCTATCATTTGTTAGGTCTTCACTACTTGCCAGGCACCATACTCAGTGCTTTATAAACCCTGTCTTTTATAATACCTATAGCCTCCCCCACTTCAATTATTATCCTCATTTTTCCAAATCAAGCATCTAAAGCTGAGTGTGGCTAAGTAATTTGCCCAAGATCACAGAGCTAATGAGTGATAGACCAGGAATTTAAAATCATATTTGTTTCCCTCTTAAATAGTGTACTATGTTGTCATCTGGGTGATCTTGACACCTTTGAAGCCGTACTTTCCCAGGACACTAGAATGTCTTTAGAAATCAAGCCTTAAACATACTGGTAATTAGCGGATAGGCGGGCATTTTCTTTAGGCTCAGAGGATTTCACAGACATAGTCTACTGTGCGAATCTTTGATTAATGACCAAGGGTCATTAATGCTTATGGGGTATGCAGAAATTCAGTTGAAAGAAGGATGGAGCTACAGTTCCACACTGTGGTGTTAATGGTCGTCTCTAAGGATCTCCCTCCTCCTTGTTTTTTTTTTTTTTTCCCGAGAGGTTATCAAGAGTTGGTAGGGTAGTGGGCTAGGTCAAGATGAAACAAGCTATTTCAGTAGAAACACCTAAATTCTGCTAAGGAGTCATTTAAAAGAAAAAAGTAATTGTTCAAATCAACCTTTGTTTCTTATTTGCTCACAGTAAAAGTCTCACCAGTACTTTTTCAGCTCTGTGACTCACTTGACACTCTCAGTATCCTGACCTGGTTAGAAAGGAAATCCCAGTTATGCCCAGAAAAATTAGTTAGGGTATTGCCAAAAACTTCAAGAAACATGGTCAGAGACAACTACTATGTACCATTCATATCTTATTGAGTTAAAATATGATTTGATAAGCAGGTGCAATATTGGGGATCATTCTGGTTCAAAAATTTTAGTTGAGTTAAATCCACTGGAATGTGACCATCTTCTTAAGAGCAGAAGCAGTATGTTGTCTGTCTTTGTTTACAGAGCTTCTGGGATGGTTCCTTTCACGTGACGGGGCAGAATATTTATTGAGAAGTATCCACATACTCAATACACTGTGTTCTTGGCAACAAACATCGAACTAGAAAAATACAATGAAAAATTGAACAGACAGTAGCACTTATTATGTGCCCAGGATGTGTGTAGTGCACCAGAAAGAGCTCAATGGCCCTGGATTCAAATCCAGAGCCTGTCACTTAATGTCTGTGGGACTCGAACAAGCCATTTAACCTCTCCGAGCCACAATTTCTT
Source organism: Colobus angolensis palliatus (assembly GCF_000951035.1). NCBI lineage: Eukaryota > Metazoa > Chordata > Mammalia > Primates > Cercopithecidae > Colobus > Colobus angolensis. Next base: position 947,290 of record NW_012116077.1, read on the forward strand.
CATCTATATGTGGGGAAACACATACCCACTTTGCAGAGTTGTTTAAAGGATTCCTTTATTCATTTTATCCTTTGATTATTAAGCCTTACTGTGTGATGTGATGGGCAGTGTGCCAACCTTTACAGCCCAAGAGACTGGTGCTCAAATAATCTCTTAGTGATATCAGAATGTCCAATTAGGGGTACTTCCTGGAAAGATTGGAAAGAGGTGATCTAGGCAGGAAACAAAATCTCTTACAGATCACTTGTTCTAATACTTCATTTTACACATAAGTAAAGTGGGAAGTCACTAAGAATGTGTGTCCATATGTAATTGTTGGCACAAAACTAGTCCCCTAGTCCAGCTTCTTTTCTGCCACACCAGAACAGACCAGAACAATATTCATAGGCCACTTAATGTCTTAAACTCCAAAACCGTATTGAGTTAAAGGGTCAAAGGAGATACAACTCTAGTCAGGAAGCTGGGCAAGATGTATTAAATAAGGCTGTCTGAAAGGAGTGCCGAGAGGGAGTGAATGGAGTGTTCAGGGGTAGTTGGCAGATGTGGTTCATCTAGTTGGGCCTTAGGTCCCAAAACAGCCATGCCAGTGAACACGCAGCATTAGGACAGGTGGAGATTTCTGTGCATCAAGGACCTCTACTCTCTGGCTCTTGAGGACTTTCCTCTTCCTGTTAACAGTTCTGAGAATTGCAAGAACAAATGTTAGAACTTTAATACTGTTTGTGATACCTACCGCAATGAGATAGACAAGGACTGCAGAAATAACATTACTTCTATTTTTGAGTAAGAACTATTTCCATGAGGTAACTGTTCACATAAACATTTTGTCATTGGCAAGACCAAGGGACACCCCTTGTAATAACAAGGGATCATAAACTGGAACTAGCCCTATTATCTTACTCTTAACTCTTTGGTATACACCATTAGAAATCATCATTAGCAATACTCTAGTAAAGTATTGCTTATGATCAGTGAAGTTAGCAGTCATGTTTGTCATAGAATTTGATGCATTCTAGAATGGATTTACTTGTAAGAGAAGGGGAGGAAGAGGTGGGAGAGAGACAGACAGAGAGAGAAGAAAATAGATGTTGAGCATACAAATGAATTTCAACATTCATGTTCCAAAAACATCACATAGTCCATGGAGATAAAAATACACAAAGAATTATAAGTTTGACACATATTAAATTCCTGAAATTCAACTGTGTGACATATAAAAAGGACAGTTTCATGTGGTTCAACACAGTGCAATAGTGAAATAAGCAGACGTTGTTCAATCTGAAGAAGCTGATTGCCTCCCACTCCCCCCAAAAATAAAAGAAACAAGCAGATGTTACACAAAGTGCATAAGTAGGCTGGGCGTGGCCCATGCCTGTAATCCCAGCACTTTGGGATCCCGAGGCAGGCGGATCACCTGAGGTCAGGAGTTCGAGATCAGCCTGACCAACATGGCGAAACCCCATCTCTACTGAAAATACAAAAATTAGTCAGGTGTGGTGATGGGCACCTGTAATCCCAGCTACTTGGGAGGCTGAGGCAGGAGAATCACCTGAAGCCAGGAGGTGAAGTTGCAGTAAGCCGAGATTGTGCCACTGCACTCCAGCCTGAGCCACAAAGACATTCTCTCTCAAAAATAAAATAAAATAAATAAATAAATAAATAATTTTTTAAAATTTTAAAAAGTTCATAAGTAAAGCAGGGTCTAGGTTTGGGTGGTGGAGAGTAGGGCGGGGGTGGGGGACCGGGCATCAAAATTCACAAGCTGTAGAGACCTGGAAAAACAGTAGAAATTGGATCTTTAGTTATCATTGGCACTAATGTTTTAAATGTTTATGAAAGTAGTTAATAATTTGGAAATCACACTAGAGAAGACTTGATTCCTATGGTAAATCCTTTTGAAAAATTAAAGGACATTGTGCTATGCAAATATTTTCCTCCAGTTATTTCTGTTGTAAATTTATACCAGTTCTCTTAAAGGGTGGCACTAGGTTAACAATGCGTGTGCTCAGAACTTGTGTTGCCATCAGACCGAATAATTCTGAATATTAGTAATTAGCATGTAGAGCTTCAGATGTACTGTTTATTCTATTAACCCTCACTCCTCTTTTTGTATAGTGGAGTTCCTTGTAGTGCCTTCCACCCATGCACTCCTAACAGCATGGTTGCTATCCATACTTACTGCAAGCTGTCGTCCTGATACTTCTCTACTTGCCTTTTACTCCCCACACTCTCAAGGTTCTTCTTTCTCCCCATTTGAGCAGTAATACAACTTTAAGTAGTTTCCCTGAATGAGTCTTGTTACGTGAACTTCCTAAGATTGTGCATTTCTGTAAAGGTCCTCAAACTGTCCTCAACTTTGATTAATATATTAAAATGACCATATTATATATAAGTGGGTAGTGACCACTGTTGTGATGAACTCTATTCCAATCTTTGAACGGTTATTCATTTCTCTTTGAGCTGTTCAGATGTTTTGGTCTGCTTCCTGCGTTATAGGGTTGCAGTCACTCTACCTAAGATAACTGTTTTCTATTCTACAGGGGCATGTTCTCTCTGCTCATGAATACTTCCCATGACAGGGCTCAGTTTCTAGAGCATAAAGAGGAGATCAAAGTTCTCAAGGAAGTATCAAGGGCACAGTTGTTGGTTCCAGCTCATCTTTTGGTGCCAATCCCTGGGTGTGATGTAACAACCAGGCCAGCTCCAAAGTAAACTCAAATAAAAGATAAATTTGAGAAAGCCAACACTATTTAAACAATAAGACAATAAGATTATTCCATAAATTTGACAGGGAAATGGACTATCTGGGAAACTGACATTTACATTGTTATACTACTATGGAATAGAAGGTAGAGCATCCAGGAATAGACTTACACACATAGCATTACTTGACTTAAAGAGATAGAGTAGTATAGTTGGAAAATAAAACTGCTAGTTCAACAGGATATCCATTTTTAAAAAATGAATTATTTACCCCCACCTTAGAAAATACTCCAGGGTAATGATTTGGCCTAAAACAAATACTCCAGGCAACTGATTGTCATGAAAGAACTAATGAGGTGAGATGCGCCTACCCAGGGAACAAGAGTGGGAAAGAGAGATTCTGATGATGAGATTCATCATTCATGCTAGTGTACTGGTTTAAGAAATGTTAACAGCAATGGAGCAGAATGTTAGACTGCAGACTACCAATTAATTTGAAAGATTTTTCATATTTTTATAAAGATAAAAATAAGAGGTAATTTCTCTGTTGACTCAGTAAACTTTTAGAAGAATCTCTTGTTGTCAATGTTCTAATCCCTTGATTCTTTTTTGCCTTTTGCTATCTGTAGTAGTTAATTTTATGTGTCATCTTGACTGGGTTAAGGGATATCCAGACAGCTAATAGAACATTATTTCTGCATATATCTGTGAGGGTGTTTCCAGAATAAATTAGCATTTGAATCAGTAGACTGAGTAAAGAAGATCATCCCTCACCAATGTAGGTGGGCATTATGCAATCCCTTGGGGGCCCGCATAGAATAAAAAGATGGGAAAAAGGCAAATCTGCTCTCTCTTCAGGAGCTGGTATAAGCCATCTTCTGCTGCCCTTGGACATGAGAGCTCCTGGTTTTTGGGCCTTCAGACTCCAGGATTTACTCTGGTTTTCAGGCCTTTAACCTTGGACTGAGTTACAACACCAGTTTTCTTGGTTCTCTGGCTTGCTGACTGCACATCATGGAACTTCTCAGCCTTCACAATTGCATGGGCTGATTCCCATAGATTTCCTCTTATCTATTGGTTCCATTTATCTGGAGAACCCTATTACACCTTCCATACTTCACTAGACTGTTAACCTATAATTTCTAAGACTATAAAAAAGAGTTTTTGTAGTGGCCTAGAGTTTGTCTTTTAAATAGTTAGGAACTATCCAATGTTTTTGTAGTGGCCTAGAGTTTGTCTTTTAAATAGTTAGGAACTATCCAATATATTTGTTAAAGAACAGAAAATGTAATGTTTGTTCAAAATACCTCTACCTCATTTCATTTGAAAGCATTTATAATATGCAAATTGTTATTCTTGTTATATCTTCTTATCGGCCACAAGAATCTCAAGAATTTTATGTGTGTGTGTGTGTGTGTGTGTGTGTGTATAGTTTTGAGACGGAGTTTTGCTCTTGTTGCCCAGGCTGGAGTGCAATGGTGCGATCTTGGCTCACTGCAACCTCCTCCTCCCGGGTTAAAGTGATTCTCGTGCCTCAGCCTCCCAAGTAACTGTGATTACAGGTATGCACCACCATGCTTGGCAAATTTTTGTATTTTTAGTAGAGACGGGGTTTCACCATGTTGGTCAGGCAGGTCTCAAACTCCTGACCTCAGATGATCCACCTGCCTTGGCCTCCCAAAGTGCTGGGATTACAGGCATGAGCCACTGCGCCCAGCCAAGAATTTTATTTTTCATAATAAACCCCGACATGATGAATTGTAAAATTCACATTCATTTGAAATGAAAATCAAAATGAAAAGAAATTGAGACAATATAGTCCAAATGATTACATTTATAATAATATTCTCAATGAATAAGGACTCATAAAATACATTAGAAAAAGTCTTTTTGGGGTTAAATCTGCTTGGTGTTCTATAACCTTCTTGTACTTGAATATTAATATATTTTTCTAGATTTAGGAAGTTCTCCATTATCCCTTTGAATAAACTATCTACCGCTACCTCTCTACTTCCTTTTTAAGGCCAATACCTCTTAGATTTGCCCTTTCGAGGCTACTTTGTAGACCTTGTAGGCATGCTTCATTCATTTTTATTCTTTCTCTTTTGTCTCCTTTAACTGTGTATTTTCAAATAGGCTGTCTTCAAGCTCAATAGTTCTTTTTTCTGCTTTATCAATTTTGCTGGTAAGAGACTCTGATGCATTCTTTAGTATGTCAATTGATTTATGCATCTCCAGAATTTCTGCTTGATTCTTTTAAGTTATTGTAATCCTTTGTTACATTTATCTGATAGGATTCCGAATTCCTTCTTTGTGTTGTCTTGGGTGTCACTGATCTTCCTTAAAATAGTTATTTTGAATTCTCTGTCTGAAAAGTCATATATCTCTGTCTCTCTGGGACTTGTACTGATGTCTTACTTAGTTCATTTGGTGAGGTCATGATTTCTTGTATTGTTTTGATGCTTGTGTATGTTTTTTCATGTCTGGGCATTGAAGAGTTAGGCACAGCACGAGGACTTGCCCAGGAATTGCAGTCTTTGTGGCCTAGACTGCATTTCAAGTTTATTAGGACCCCAGATAACTTTAGCCTGTGGTGGTGAAGCTTGCTGGAACTCAGGTGCCAGCCATTTGATGGGGAATTTTCCTCGGTTAGGGCTGGTCTAAACACTCGCTCTGTGGGTGCCTGCTGACTCCTGCCCCATGTTGCTTTCTGCTGTGACAGGGGAGCACTGAGTTTCAAAGCAAAGTCCCACTATAACTGCACTCTCCCTCCCCCAAGTGCAGATTCTCTCTCCATGCCACACGACCACCGCTGTGGAATGAAGGAGGGGTGGTGTAGGTGATTCAAGACTGTGTTTCCTACTCCCTTTATTGCTTTTTTTTTTTTTTTTTTTTGAGACGGTGTCTTGCTCTGTCGCCAAGGCTGGAGTGCAATGGCACGATCTTGGCTCACTGCAACCTCTGCCTCCTGGGTCCTCCCGAGTAGCTGGGAATACAGGCATGCGCCACCACACCTGGCTAATTTTTGTATTCTTAGTAGAGATGGGGTTTCACCATGTTGGCCAGGCTGCTCTTGAACTCTTGACCTTGTGATCTGTCCGCCTCTGCCTTCCAACATTGCTTCTTTTTTAATAGGATGTTAAAACCAGGTACTGTGATTGTTCATCTGATTTTTGGTTCTTATGAAAGTACTTTTTTTGTGTGTGGATAGTTGTTCAGTTTGGTCTTCTCCTGCATGGGGACTGATCACTGGAGGCTTCTATTCAGCCATCCTGCTCTGCCTCCTTTCATTTTTGTTGTTTTAAGTGACCCAGTTTGTAGTAATTTCTTGGCACATTTCTAGGAAACTAATACAGGCACCGTAATAAATATTTACTTGTGTACATTATTTCATTGTTTCCTCATAGAACCCTATGAATTACTCATTATTTTACAAATGAAGAAAGTGATGCCAAGAGTATGAGGGACCTGCCAAAGTCACCCAGCTCATAACCTGTAAAGCCAGGATTTAAGCCCAGCTGGTTTCTCCCTCCGAAGCCTGCTTGAACCACATGGTGCCTAATGTAAAACAGGGGGCTGAACCGTCTCCCAGTGTTTATCGGTGTTCTGAGAAGGCCCTTGTGACTTATCTGGGTATTTGAGTCTCCAGTCCCGTTTGCAAATCTCTGTTGTAGTGTGTTAGGAATTAAAAGGACATAACCACCTCAGAGGTTCTTATTTGCTTAAGATCGTACACCTCGTATAACTTTTGAAAACCTATTTATCTCATTCTTATGGGCTATTCAGTTACAGAAAGCTAATTTTGTCAAAGCTGCTTGGTGAAACTCATCTTGTCTCAGCTCACCTGAGATGGCGCTAATGAGAATAGCGCCATCTGTTGGCCACTTCCTTGAACTATATCTGAAAGCCCTTGGGAGGGTGTTGCTAAGGCTTTCAGCAAGAGACACAGTCATCACTGCATCACAGGCTTTGATAAGGGGAAAAGAAAGGCTACAAGGTCGTGGGGCACAGGAAGGGAGTGAAGGAAGTAGGTGTCAGTGTGAGGCTGCAGAGCCTCAACTTTAGCCATTTTGCTGTGATTCTCAGGGTAGTATGATCTGACATTGTATTAAATTTGACATTAAACCTGCAGTCATTCCCAGGTGGCGTGTATGTGGAGAGTTGCTGTCACCAGGAAAAGTCATAGAAAGTGAGAAACTAGGCAATGGAAGAGAGATGAGTCTGTCAGTTTCAAATGTTGACAGGCACTGTGAACGTTGCTTCCCCTTCATGAACTGCTGTGCCCATGGGGCAGAGAGGGAGGCAGGTGCAGAGGGGCACAGTGACATGCCCATGTTCCCAGGGCTGATGAGCCAGAAGCTGAACCCCCAAGCCAGCCTTTGAGCTCCCAGGCTGGCCTCGCCCTCTGCATTTCCACGGGCAAAAGCCTGTAGAAAAGGGAAGTGGAAAGAGGAGTATGGGAAATACAACCGAGGGTCTGGGGTGAGGCTTTGCATCACATCTGAGCAAAAACTGCTGTAACCAGTGCTCAGATTTGCCATGGTGTTCACTTGGAAAGGCCTTTAGAAAAGACATTCCAGGAAAACTTCTTTGAGAGCACTTTCGTAGTATTAATGAAATCACCTTCCAGCTGTGTCTGCTGTGTCCAGTGCGATTCATGTTGCATATACCCTGATATTTCTTTTTAACATGCATGATTTGAAAAGTGAAATCCTTTGGTGGCAGTCTCTGGGAACCGCGAAGGCCATCTTTCTGCTCTGCTGGTCTGGGTGGCCCAGTTTTTCTGATTTGACCTTTTCCCTAAAGGTAGCGACGTCACCCATGTCCTAGATTACTTCCTTGGTGGTGGTGAGGAGCATCACATTCCTGTTAGTTGAGCCCTCACTCACACCCTGGCTCCTACTCTGCACTTACATGTTCCTGTGAGCTCCTCCCCTAACTGCCCACAGGGAATCTGTGCCTGGTGCCCACCATAGTATCAGACATGGAGAGGGGCTAGAGAATGAGCCATGAGTCCATTTTCAAGGTGTCCTGAAGGCCTTTCCTGGAGCATGAAGGCCTTCTGATTTTTACAGGTGGTGGGGGATTGTGGCATGAATTAGTGTATGTGGGGGGAAAGAAGGAAGGTTTCATTAATGAGTGAACCCCTGATATCTGTGGGAAGGGGTGTTTTGAGTGGAAAAGCAGCCACAGTTTTTACAGATGGATTCTGGTGGCCAGGAAGAGGAAGTGCTGTCATGGCCGCCACAGAGAGAGCCTTCCAAGAAATGGCTAGTGGCAGGGCATGAGTCAGTCTAGACTCAGAAGGCCTTGGGGACTACTCTGTCAAACTGGGAGAGGGCCCAAGGTTCAGCCTTATTCCAGGTGGCCAAGTTGGAACAGATGGCAACAGCGACTGGTGTGTTTGCCACAGTCAGCATGGCAGCGGGAGGAGAGCCAAGAGGGTACAGCCTGCAGCAAGACTGTCTCCCAGTTTCAGGGCCCAGAGAACAAACTCTTGGAAGTTCCAGACTGTTGGTCCTGCTGAAACTCTGAGGGTCTGGTCACCCCACTTGTGGGACTCTGATATGATTTAGCTGTGTCCCCATGTAAATCTCATCTTGAATTATAGTTCCCAAAATCCACACATGTTGTGGAAGGGACCTAGTGGGAGGTAACTGAATCATGGGGGTGGTTATCTCCATGCTGTTCTCATGACAGTAAGTTCTCATGAGATCTGGCTCAATGCCAGCCTGTGAAAGCAGCTGGGAGGGGGCTGTACCCTGCAAAGCCACAAGGGCAGAGCTGCCCAAGGCTGTGGATATCAGTGTGACCTGGATATGAGACATGGAGTCAAAGGAGATAATTTTGGAACTTTAAGGCTTAATGACTGGCCTATTGGATTTCGGACTTGCATGGGGCCTGTGGCCCCTTTGTTTTGGCTGATTTCTCCTATTTAGAATGGGTGTATTTACCCAATGCCTGTGCCTGCATCGAATCTAGGAAGCAACTAACTTGCTTTCAATTTTACAGGCACTTATGTAGAAGGGAACCACCTTGTCTCAAATGAGACTTTGTATTTGGACTTTTGGGTTAACGCTGGAGTGAGCTAAGCCTTTGGGGGACTGTTGGGAAGGCATAATTGTGTTTTGAAATGTGAGGACATGAGATTTGGGAGGGGCCAACAGTGGAATGATATGGTTTGGCTGTGTCCCCACCCAAATCTCATCTTGAATTATAGTTCCCACAATCCCAATATGTGGTGAAAGGGACCCAGTGGGAGGTAATTGAATCATGGGCTTGGTTACCCCATGCTGTTCTCATGATAATGAGTCAGTTCTCATGAGATCTGATGGTTTTATAAGGGGATTTTCCCCCTTTGCTTGGCACTTCTCTTTCCTGCCACCTTGTGAAGAAGGATGTGTTTGCTTCCCCTTCCACGATCATTGTAAGTTTCTTGAGGCCTCCCCAGCCATGCGGAACTGTGAGTCAAGTAAACACTTTTTCTTTATAAGTTACCCAGTCTTGGGTATTTCTTCATATCAGTGTAGGAATAGACTAATACAGACTCAATATCTGCTCTCCATCAATGTCATATTTAAACACTGTACCAAGTGACTGAGCCGCCTCGGCTGGTCTCTGCTACGTGGGGTCCTGCTTGTCACTTGATCCTCTTCCTGGGAGGAACTGGGAATGTGAGATGATGTAGGATTGTGTCCAGAGGGTCAGGCATTCATGTGTTTGTGGCATCCAATTTAACTACAAGGCCAAGACATCCATGTCCAAGGAGAAGGCCCCAGGGTTAGAGCCAGGAGCCCAGACTAAAGGCAGTGTGGGCGAGTCTGCCAGGGTGGGAGGGGAATGTTCTGCTTTTTTTCAAAAACAGGAGGCCAGGAGGAAGAGTCAAGAAGTCTGTGCTGTTCTCCACTGGTCAGGCAGTTGAGGAATATGGCCAGATCAGTCCTCAATGATCCCATCGTTCGCTAGAGATTCCCACTCTCTGAGCCACCCTAATGGGGAAGGAGTTGAGGGCTAGGATTGCTTGGGAACTAATGAGATGGGGCTACTTTTCTAAGCTTTTTATACCACAGGGGCAGGACAAGGGCTGCAGGGGATTGAATGAAAGGGCAGGAGAGAAGTTCATCTATGGAAGAGGCCCAGTGGTGAGATAATAAAATATGTCAGCAAATTTTGTTTTCATTATTGAGTTGAAATCCACATAACATAAAATCAACCATTTTGAAATGTATAATTCAGTGGCATTTAGTACATTCACAATGTTGTGTAACCATCACCACTGTTAGTTCCAAAACATTTTCATGTCCCTAAAAGGAGACCCTGTACTCATTAAGCAGTCACTCTCCATCCTTCCCTCCCCTAGATCATGGCAGCCACTAATCTGCTTTCTGTCTCTATGAATTTACATATTCTAGACATTTCATATAAATGGAATCATAAAATTTGTAATCTTTCGTGTCTGATTTCTTTCACTTAGCATAATATTTTCAAAGTTCATCCACCTTGTAATATGTATCAAATACTTCATTGTGGGATTATTTTGGGGCTAAATAATATTCCAGTGTATAAATATACCAAGTTTTGTTTATTCATTCATCAGTTGATAGACTGATAGACATTTGGGTTGTTTCCACCTTCTAGTTATTGTAAACAGTGCTGCTATGAAAATTCATGTTTCAGTACCAGCTTTCAGTCCTTTGAGTATGTACCTAGGAGTGGAAGTGCTGGGCTATAGGATAATTCTAGGTTTAACTATTTGAGGAACCACCTGTTTTCCACAGTGGCTGCTGTACCAGTTTACATGCCCATTAGTAATGAACAAGGGTTCCAATTTCTCCACATCCTCACCAACACTTGCTATTTTAAATTTTTTTTAAAAGTTGAGCTGTGCATGGTGACTCACACCTGTAATTCCAGCACTTTAGGAGGCTGAGGAGGGTTGATCACTTGAGGCCAGAAGTTCAAGACCAGCCTGACCAACATGGCGAAACCCTGTCTCTACAAAAAATTCAAAAATTAGCCAGATATGGTGGCCACGTCTGTAATCCCAGCTGCTTGGGAGGCTGAGGCATGAGAATCACTTGAACCTAGGAGGCAGAGGTTGCAGTGAGCTTAGATTGTGTCACTGCTCTCCAGCCTGGGCATTGCAAGATGCTGTCCCTAAATAAATAAATAAAAAGTATCCTAATGAGTGAAGTGGATGAGGGTGAAGTGGTAGCTCATTGTGGTTTTGATTTGCATTTCCCTAATGACTAATGACGTTGAGCATCTTTATGTGCTTGGTGGCCATATGTATCCCTTCTTTGGAGAAATGTGTATTAAAACTCTTTGCCCATATTTTGATTGGGTTGTTTGTCTTTCTTTGTTGAGTAGCTAGAGTTCTTTGTATATTTCTGGATACAAATCTCTTATCAGATATATGTTTTAAAACATCTGCTCCCACTCTGTAGGGTGTGTTTTCACCGTCCCGATAGTGACTTCTTATGCACAAAAGTTTTTAATTTTGATGAGGTCCAACTTATCTGTTACTGGAATGTTTATAACAACAAAACAACAGAAAAAAAACAAACAACCGAGAAACCAAACTCCCCAAATAAACAATAAAGGGAAATAACCAAGAGGCATTCAGAAATGCATGATACCTTCATACAAGAGACTACTAGGTGACTTTGGATATAGGAAAATACCTAATAACATGGAAAGATAAAGATGAAGTGGGAGGAGGAGTTTTCAAAGTAGTATGTTCTTTCTCCTTCCCTCCACCAACACAAAGTAGAAATTTGTCCAAATGCAGCAGTTTCCCTTGTGGGTGGGGTGGGTAGGAGTAGGATGAGGTTTTGCATGCTCTTTATATTTCCCATTTCTCATTGTATTTGCTCTGGCGCCCCCGGAACCGCCCGCTTAGCTGCTCTCTTGCCCTCTCCTGACTCAGTCTCTTACGTTTCAATCAACCTCTGGAGGTAGGATGGAGAAAAGACAGGTGAACCCATCTTAGGGTGGCCCCAGCTGCTCTCTTTGGGGAGCTCCATTTGGAGAAGGCTCCCAAGTCTGTCCCCCATCCAAGCCCTGGATTTCTTTTCTTTTCTTTTCTTTCTTTCTTTTTTTTTTTTTTGAGATGGAGTCTCACTCTGTTGCCCAGATCTTGGTTCACTGCAACCTCTGCCTCCCAGGTTCAAGCGATTCTCCTGCCTCAGCCATCCGAGTAGCTGG
>NW_012116077.1:959249-962725 GCF_000951035.1 Colobus angolensis palliatus
TTGAGATGGAGTCTCACTCTGTTGCCCAGATCTTGGCTCACTGCAACCTCTGCCTCCCAGGTTCAAGCGATTCTCCTGCCTCAGCCATCCGAGTAGCTGGGACTACAGGCGTGCGCCACCGTGCCGAGCTAATTTTTGCATTTTTAGTAGAGACGGGGTTTCACCATGTTGCTCAGGCTGGTTTTGACTCCTGACCTTGTGATCCGCCCACCTTGGCCTCCCAAAGTGCTGGGATTACAGGAATGAGCCACTGCACCCGGCCACACCTGAATTTCTTATCTGCCTCCTGGACCCCACCCAGAAAGAACAGGGTCATCTTCCACCTTTGCTGTTCCATTCCACTACTACTCCAGCCCAATTCTCTGCCTCTCCAGGGGGCATTGGGAGCTCAGGAAAAGAGATTCTGCTTGGGGTTCTATTTCAGACTTGGTTTTTATCCTCAATTTCTCTGTAAAATGGAGATAACAGTTAAGTAGTTGTGGGATTATGATGAGATTAGGAATGCAAAGCACCTAGAATGGTGCCTGGCACATGACAGGCTCTCATCAGATGTCCGTTCCCTTCACTTGGTTCCCTTTCCCCACAGTAAAAAGGCTGCTCCAGGTGAGACCTGATGACAAACGTTGAACAGACATTCTATTCACTGCTGACAAGCATCCCAAAGGAACCTTACTAGAAACTCCAGGTTGTGCAGTTTGCCTGGCACCACACAGTAGGAAGTGGAAGACCTGGACTTACAGCTCAGGGCTTTGGTCTCCTGGGGTCCCATTTGAGCAGAACCGGCCTTCCTGCCTTCTTTTCCTCTGTAGCAGGGATGGGAGGGGTGGTCCTCCCTCTTCAGGAGGCCTTGGAGCCATGCTCTGGGGAGATCATCCCCCATCTTGGTTTGCCAAGTCACGTGATCCCTGGAGTGGGGATGGGACCATCAGGGACTGAATAGGACCATCTAGACAAAGGGGAGGGAAGTTCAGGGACTGGGGTCCATTTCTCCTGTGGCAGCAGATGCCATAGGGTGTTGGCACCAGTGCTTTTGGAGGGGTCCTCCTTGTCAGGGTGCTCTGGCCCCTGGGTAGTCCTTGGCAACAGGGGCGCCCCCAGGGCCCCTAAACCCAGACTGCACTCCTGAGTCTGAGCATAGCCCTGTGTCCTCAGGATGCCTCTCTCACCCGGGGCCCTGTGGGTGAACAGAGGCTGTCAACAGGACAAGCAGCCACCTCTTGGGGCCGGGTCAGGCTGCTGCCTTCTTCTTATGGGGCAGTGGTCCGGGTCAAGTCAGTCCCCAGCACAGCCTCTGAACAGGAAACACGGTCCGTGCTACAGCCTCCCCAACCCCTATCCTTCAGAGGCTTCTCCCTGGCCATGGAAACCGGTGACCTCACCATGGGGCCTCTCTCCACCCGAGGCCACTGCATCACCCCCACCAGACACGGGAGGCCTCCAGTTGGGATTTTAGTGTATTAAACCAAGGACTTTTTTTTTTTTTAACTTAGAGAAAACAAGAAGACATGACAACACCAGAAACAAGAACATGTCTCTGGCCAGCCTGTGCTGACCAGTACACAGTGAATCACGCACAGAAAAGTATGTCATACCAGTCGGTGTCTAGAAGCTCCACCGCCTGGCAAACAGACCGCAAATAAATAAAGTGCATGGAGACCCTGTCACGCAGCAAGGGCCCCGTTGGGGAGAGAAGAGGCGGAGAGGGGAGGTGGAGAAGCAGCAGGCGGAGCTACCACTTCAAGCAGCAGGCGTGAAAAGGCAGGGACAGGAGCAGATGCTGAGGGGCTCAGCCCTGCTCCTCCCCAGCCAGCCCCTCTAGGCCAATACAGCCACAGCAGAAGCCACGGTGGGGGTGGGGGTGGGGTGGGAACACATGGATTTCCGTGCCCCTCTTATGGGGTGGGGCTCCCTGCAGTCGGGGGTCTCTGAGGGTAGGGACCCCTGCAGCTCTGATGCACATTTCTCCCAGTAGGGAAGCAGGTTCCAGGGTCCCAGGCCGAGCCCCTCGCATGGGGAGGGCTCAGTCACCCCCCACACTCCCACGCATGCGCTCAGCAAATGCTTCCTGACTGGCCCAGGAAGAGGGTGGAGCTGGGGATCCAGTCACCCAGAGGGTGACACCAGGGTTTGAAAGGGCCACATCTGTGCATCAGACAAAAGAAGGCTCCTCACTCCTCTTCTCCTCCAGCCCTGTGTCACTCTTGTCCTATAGAGGCTGCCCCCAAAGATCTGTTGGGGGGACCAGCAGGCTGACAGGCCCGCAGAGGTGGTCCAGGGTGGTCAGGGTGGGGGTAGATGAGAGGGGCCAGCAGGGTCAGGGGTTCCCATGAAACTTGGGACAAGGAGGCATGTCATCAGGCCCTGGACGTGGGAGACTGCAAGGGGCACAAGGCAGCCACTGTCCAGCCTCTTCTGGGGTGAGGCAGGAGGACAGCTTCATGCAGGACCTGAGTCCAGTGGGCAGCTGAGGAGGGTACATGGTAGGTGGCTGGGCCACTCTGTCCCTGGAGCTGGCCAGACCGCTGCAGTTTTCAGTCCCAGGAACTGAGAACATGGCCCTCGGGGTACCAGTGCAAGAGATGCGGAAATGGGGAAAGAGGGTGAGGGCGAGGGTCTCTTCCTGGCTCCCCTCTGGGCTGCTCCTGACCATTGTACACCGGCTAGCAGCACACCCGGGGGCCCCCAGGACCAATCCAAGCCGTGAGATGAGATTCCCCTATGTGGTCCTGGGGATGGGGGGTCGAACTTGAGGAGAGACAATTGGGGTCATGCCATGGGTCTCAGCCCCAGCTCACCCCAGGTTTATCCTTTCACCCTCCTGGTTATGTTGTGTCTCCAGGAGCCATGACACCAAGATCACCCCCAGTTGCCCACCAAACTGGGAGGCTTGTGCCACTGCACTGCTGAGGAGCCCTTGGTGAAGCTCCAGGCGGGGTGGGGAGGTTAGGCTGTGGGGGAGAGCTTGGCTCCCCAGGGGTCCTGGGGCCCATCTCTCCTGTCTCCCATCTCAGCTGTCTGTCCTCCTGATCTTCCCTGTGACCTTCCGTACTGCTCTAAGGAAAGCGAGATCCCCAGATTCCCTACCCTTGGGCCCCTTTCTCCCTTGATGTTCCAGGAGCCCTATGCTTCCCTCTCCACTTCCCCTTCCCTCCTCCCACCATGCCAGGTCTTGGAGAAGACTGGGGAGGGGTGTGGGGGCCTGTAGGCCCAGGGGCACATGCAGTTCCTCCTCCTATCTGCGTGTCAAGGGTAATCCCCCCCTCCCCGAAGCCTCAGTTTCCTCTGTCATTAGGAGGGGGAAATACACCTCTCACAGTGCTGCCAGCAGATTTCAGTTCCCAGGGAACTCAGACCTTCCTTCCCAAGCCAGGACTCGATCCCTGGGCACCCCCACCCCGTGAGCCTTTGTCCGTGCTGTGCCTCTACTAGGAAGGCCCTTCTTCTCCTGTTCAGGTCCTTCACGCTGCCTCTGCCCA
>NW_012116077.1:963495-964069 GCF_000951035.1 Colobus angolensis palliatus
GGAGGGACCAAGTTCGAACTTGCAATAAAGATCCTTGCCGCTTGGCTTTGACTCTGGACTCTGGTGGTCTTCTTCGGGGAATAAACGGTCTGGGCGGAACAGAGGCAGTTTTGCCAAGGGCTGTGCAGGAGCTGCAGGGAGCCCCAGGGCTGAGGGCTGAGAAGAGAACAGACGTGGGGCTCGGCCTAGAAGAGAACCATCCACCCTATGCCCACTGACTGGGGAGAAGGAGAAGGGTGGGGGCATCGTTGCTTCTCTAGGGCCTGCCCGGGGCCACCCCCAGCCCATTACCCTCCATTGCCCAGACTGGGGAGTGAGCGGGAGGGGGCCGCCCCTCACCCTATCCTGGAATGATGAATGGGGAGGAGGGGAGAGCCTGAGGCTGCCTTTCCTTTCCCCAGCTGGGCTCCACAGCTCTTCGGGCTGGTTTGCCCCGGTGCCTTCCATATTTCCCCCCCGACCGCCAAGGCGCCCGGACCTCTGGAGGGCAGAGCCACCGCCCCTCCCCCATTCCAACCTGTCGCCTCCTACCTTTCTGCTCGGGGCCTGGAAAGTCAAGTCGCCGCAGCAGAAT
>NW_012116077.1:964749-996070 GCF_000951035.1 Colobus angolensis palliatus
CCCCGCCCCCGGGTTCCCCAGACCAAGCCTGGCTCCGGGGGCCGCTGCCTCGGCCCCTCCTGCACGAGCCCGCACAGCTCCGCCCCCTCCACACCTCCTCACTGCGGGCCCCGCCCACCAGCGTAGCTCCGCTCCTAGCTTAGCCCCGCCCCCGGCAGACGGGCCGTCCGAGCAGTGGCCCCGCCCACCAGACAAGCCCTGCAGTCTCAGCTCCGCCCACCGTCCGGTCCCGCCCACAAAGCCCTGCCTCTTTCCGGGCGCCTCCCAAGGCAGGAGGTGCCACGGATCCCTGGGACACCGTCTCCTAGGTTGGAGCAGAAGTGGAAGACGACAGTCTCGACCGCTAAGCTGATTCTGTACAGAAAGCACATGCAGAAACCTCTGCCTGTTCATATCACCCCCCTTCTCCCACGGTCTCCCCTGAAAACCTGCCAGCCAAGACCTTCCTTTAATTCGCATTCCTCTTTAATGCACATAGTGCAGTAATTCTGCGCTAGAGTGCCACCAAACCTACATGCGTGCATTTTTCCCTTTCTGCTATATTTGCTGGTCACGTATATCTCTTTATTGGCGAATTTCCCCGTTGTCCTTCCCTTTTTCAGCAGTTTTCTTGATCCATGGCTTTTTTTTTCTTTTTTTTTTTTTGCCAGTGTTCTTAAAAGCCCTTCCGTGGTTTCATTCAATCTTTATTAAACGTAAACCAATCAAAACCCAGTAGCGCTTTTTCACACTGTTTAATAAAGCGGGGAATTGCTCACACTTCGTTATGGTCATGACTTTTGTAAAACTGTCCGCAAGAAGTAGGTTCAACCGACCCCATCCCAGTTTTCACAACAAAGATTGACGTGGGTATTTAAGAACTCTCAAAATACCAGTTCGCCGTCACACTTGATCATCTCTATGGTATCCCACGTTAACTGTTTAAGGAACGCAGTAGATTCATATACACTGACTGGGCAATTGTCCTACCTACATGATCATGTAAAAAAAGACAAAACTGAGCATCAAGGAAACTGAAGGAGATGGTGTGGAGCATGGCTGATCGGTAGTCCACTTTTCCACCTGCTGCCAAACACAATTAAATAATTTTTTAGAGAAAGGGTCTCACTCTGTTGCCCAGACTGCAGTGCAGTGGTGTGGTCATAGCTCATGGCAGCCTTGAACTCCTGGGCTCAAGCGATCCTCCTGCCTCAGGCTCTAGAGTAGCTAGGACAACAGATGGGGCTACAAATTGTATATCCATGAATACACCTTTTAAGGATGAAATGGAAATAAAGATATTTTCAGATAAAAGAAGATTAAGAGAATTTGCGAATAACAGATCCACGCTTAAAGAATGGCAGAAGGAAGTTTCCTAAACAGAAATAACAGAAAGATGATGGCACTTCAGGAAGGAAAAAGAACAATTGGAAAGAGTAAATACAGGGGTAGATATAATAGATCATCCTCCTCATGAGTTTTTAAAATGATGTTTGATGGTTGAAGCAGGAACTGATCATCTGATCATCTGATCATCATCTGATCAGATGACTGATCACTGTCATCTGATGTGAGGCTTAGTATATATAGAGGAAATACTTAAAACATTTGTATTAAAAATGAGGCAGGTAAATAAACCTAAATGGAAGTAAGATTTCTACAACTTACTGGAAATGGTTTAAAATATCCATGGTAGTAGAATGTGATGTTAATATGTATGTTGTCATTCCTATTGATATGGTTTGGCTCTGTGTCCCCACCCAAATCTCACATTGAACTGTAATCCCCATAATCCTCACATGTCAAGGGCCAGACCAGGTGGAGGTGATTCAATTATGGAGACAGTTTCCCCCATGCTGTTCTTGTGTTTATGAGTGAGTCTCAGAAGAGCTGATGGTTTTATAAGTGTCAGTGTCTGGCATTTCCCCTCCTTGCACTCACTCTGTCCTGCCACCCTATTAAGAAGGTGCCTGCTTCTCTTTTGCCTTCTGCCATGATTGAAAGTTTCCTGAGGCCTCCCCAGCAATGTGGAACTGTGAGTCAATTAAACCTCTTTCCTTTATAAATTACCCAGTCTCTGGTATTTCTTCATAGCAGCATGAGAACGAACTAATACACCTACAGCAACCACTGAAGCAACTATACAAAGACATATATTTTTAAAAAACACTATGGATAAATCAAAATGAAGTTCTAAAGAACTTTCAAGTAACCCAAAGGAAGGTAATATACGGAAACAGAAGAACAAGAAGCAAAATTAACAAAGAAAAAACATATAATAATATGTCACACTGAAGTCCTAATATATCAATAATTAATGTACATGTAAGTGGTCTAAGCATACCAATCAAAAGACAGAGATAGGTAGAATGGATATAAAACAAAAACCATGACTCAAGTATATCCTATTTATAAGAAAGTCACTTCAAATGTTCTTAATTTTAAAGATTTACTCATTCTTAAGCATAATTTAATGTTCCCCATAAACAAACCATTTCCCCCCAAAACTATACATGATTTTATAATGGAAATAAATTTTAGAAATTGAACTTGGAAGTTCAAAATCTTACAATTGGAGAGGATCTTTAAGACCATCTATTTTAATATCCTCCCCTCATAGAGGACTTATTTTAACAATATCCCTGACCAATGATCAATTTCCAGCTGGTGCTAGAATGATTAAGTGACAGGAACTTCATTGCTTCTCAAGATGGTCCATTCCTTATGTCGAACAGAGACAATTTCAATCCATTGGTATAAATTCTAAATTTTGCACAATAATAGGTTAACCCTTTAGCGTGGTAGACTTTCAGATAGTTGAAGTAACACTCATGTTTCCTTACTAAATATTTGTTTTCCAAACAACAAACTTTTCTTTCAAGTGTTCTTCATAAGGTCAGTTCCTTTATCATCTGCATTGCAGTCCTCTGGAAATATGCCATTTTATCAATGTTTCTCTTAAAATGAGGCACCTGGAATGGGACTCTATACTACATATGTGGGGTACCAGTTTTGTTTTATTTTTTCTATATAGATGTTTGGCTTCAGAAAGAATGAGATTAGAATATGCTTATTTATTTACTAGTATTTATTTTTAACAGCTTTTTTTGAGATATAATTTATATATCATAAAATTCATCCTTTTAAAATGTGCAACTCAACAGTTTTTAGGATATTTGCAAAGTTGTACAACCATCACCACGATCTCATTTTAGAACACTTTTCTTCCACAAAAAGAAACTCTGTATCCCTTAGCAATGAATCCCCATTCTCCCCTCCCCCCATCCCCTTGTAAGGGGCTATTTTGATGTATCTATAGTGTTTTTTTTTTAATATATGTCTTTTTATGGTTACTTTAGTGATTACTCTGGGTATTACAATATACATATTAACTTACCACAATCTACTGGCATGGACATTTTAAACCATTTCCAGTAACGTATAGAAATCTTCCATTTAGGGATGTTTACCCTTCTCACTTTTAGTACAAATGTTTTAGGTATGTCCTCTACATATATTGAGCATCACATCAGATGATGTAATAGTTTCTGCTTCAACCATCAAACACCATTTTTAAAACTCATGAGGAGGATGGTCTATATTGGCAAAAGTTAATATACATTCTATCTCATGGGTTTGCCTATGTTGGACATTTCATATAAATGGAGCATACAATATATGGTATATTGTGGACTGGTTCTTTTACTTAGCAGAAAGTTTTCAAAGTTCATCCTGTGGTAAATATCAGTATTTCATTTTTTTATGGCTGAATAACGTTCAATTGCATAGATAGAGCAAATTTGGTGTAAATCAAAAGTATCTGTGAGAGGTCCCAATCAATTTAGAACGTTTATTTTGCCAAGATTAAGGATGCATCTGTGACACAGCCTCAGGAGTTCCTGATGACATGTGTCAGAGGTGTTTGGGGTACGGCTTGGTTTTATACATTTTAGGGAGACATGAGGCATCAATCAATACATGTTAAGATGGACATTGTTTTGGGCTGGAAAGGCAGGACAACTAGAAGCAGGGCAGTGGGAGACTTCCAGGTTTCATGTAGATTTAAAGATTCTGATTGGCAGTTTGTTGAATGAGTTATTATCAATAGAAAGGAATGTCTTGGTTATGAGAAAGGGTTGTGGAGACCAAGGTTTTATCATGCAGATGAAGTCTTCAGGTAGCAGATCTCAGAGAGAATAGATTGTGAATGTTTCTTATCAGAGTTATAGTCTATTCTATCAGTAATTCCAAAAGGGAGGAGGGTATAATGAGGTATTTCTGGGTCCACCTTGCAATCATGGCCTGAATTAGTTTTTCAGGTTAACTTTGGAATGTGTTTGGATGAAAGGAGGAATCCATTCAGATGGTTGTGTGGCCTGAGAATTTTATTTTTGGTTTATGATGGACGTTTGGGTTGTTTCCATTTTTTTCTATTGTGACTAATACTGCTGTGAATGCTTATGTACAAATTTTTGTGTGGGCATATATTTTCATTTCTCTTGGGTATATAACTAGTGGTGAAATTGCTGGACTATGTGGTAACTCAATGTTTAACTTTCTGAGGAACAGCCAGAGGGTTTGCCAAAGTGGCTGTACCATTTAACAATCCCACTAGCAATGTGTGAAAGCTATAGTTTCTCCACACCCTTGCCAACATTTTTTATTGCCTGTCTTTTGTATTGTAACATCCTAGTGGATGTGCATCTCATTGTGATTTTGATTTTTATGTACCCAGTGACTAATTATGTTGAGTATGTTGTTGTGTGCTTGTTGGCCATCTTTGGCACAATGATGTGCAACCATTACCACTATCGAGTTCCAAATCTTTTTTTATCACTGCAAATGATACTCATTAAGCAGTTACAACCCATCCTCTTTCTGGTCCTAGCTCATGGCAACCACGAATCTGCTTTCTGTCTCTTTAAATTTGCTTATTCTGGATATTTCATACAAATGAAATCATACAGTATGTGTTCTTTGTCATTAGCTTATTTCACTTACCATAATGTTTTTGAAGTTCATCCATGTGGTAGCATGTCTCAGTGCTTCATTTTTTATGGCTGAATAATATTCCATTGTATGGATGTGCCAATTTTTGTTTATTCATCCATTTAAGGGCATTTGCATTGTTTCTTTTTTTTTTTTTTTTTTTTTGAGACGGAGTCTCGCTCTGTCGCCCGGGCTGGAGTGCAGTGGCCGGATCTCAGCTCACTGCAAGCTCCGCCTCCCGGGTTTACGCCATTCTCCTGCCTCAGCCTCCCGAGTAGCTGGGACTACAGACGCCTGCCACCTCGCCCGGCTAGCTTTTTGTATTTTTTAGTAGAGACGGGGTTTCACCGTGTTAGCCAGGATGGTCTCGATCTCCTGACCTCGTGATCCGCCCGTCTCGGCCTCCCAAAGTGCTGGGATTACAGGCTTGAGCCACCGCGCCCGGCCTCCACTTTTTAACTATTGTAAATACTGCAACTATGAACATTGTGTACAAGTATGTGTTTGAATGTTTGTTTTCAATTCATTTGGGTGTCCAAGTGTGTGAATGTTTGTTTTCAATTCTTTTGGGTATACTACCTCAAGGAAAAATTGCTGGGTCATATGGTATGATACGGTTGGGATATTGGTCCCCTCCAAATCTCATGTTGAAATATGATCCCCAGTTTTGGAGGTGGGGCCTGATGAAAGGTGCTTAGATCATGGGGATGCATCCTTCATGAATAGCTTAGTGCCATCCTCTTGGTGGTGAGTGAGTTCTCTCTAAGTTCAAGCAAGATCTGATTGTTTAAATGAGTCTGGGATCTCCTCCTTCGCTCTCTCTTGCTTCTGCTTTTGCCATGTGATGTGCCTGCTTCTGCTTCACCTTCCGCCATGATTGTAAGCTTCCTAAGGCATCACCAGAAGCTGAACAGATGCAGGTGTCATGCTTGTATAAGCTGCAGAACCCTGAGCCAATTACACCTCTTTTCTTTGCAAATTACTCAGCTTCAAGTATTTCTTGATAGCAACACAAAAATGTATAAATGCACGGTAATTCTGTATTGAACATTCTGAGGAAATGCCAAACCATTTTTCACGTTGGGTGCACATTGCCTCTCTCCCTTCACCTTAACCTCTGGAAGATCTCATTTAGTGAGAGACTTCCCCTTACACGCAATGTGGGGAAAAGAAAGAGACATCAGACTATTACTGTGTCTATATTGAAAGAAGTAGACATAAGAGACTCCATTTTGTTCTGTATTTGAGATGCTGTTAATCTGTGACCCTACCCCCAACCTTGTCCTTGCAAGAGATATGTGCTGTGGTGACTCAAGGTTTAACGGATTTTGGGCTGTGCAGGGTGTGCTTTGTTAAACTAGTGCCTGAAGGCCGTATGCTTGTGAAAAGTCATCACCATTCTCTTAATCTCAAGTACCCAGGGACACGTACACTGCCAAATGTCACAGGGACCTCTGCCTAGGAAAGCTAGGTATTGTCCAAGGTTTCTCCCCATGTGATAGTCTGAAATATGGCCTCGTGGGAAGGGAAAGACCTGATCGTCCCCCAGCCTGACACCCGTGAAGGGTCTGTGCTGAGGAGGACTAGTAT
Organism: Colobus angolensis palliatus; assembly: GCF_000951035.1. NCBI lineage: Eukaryota > Metazoa > Chordata > Mammalia > Primates > Cercopithecidae > Colobus > Colobus angolensis. The sequence goes on from NW_012116077.1 coordinate 971,308, forward strand.
AAGAGGAAAGAAGGCCTCTTGGCAGTTGAGATAGAGAAAAGCATCTGTCTCCCGCCCGTCCCTGGGCAATGGAACATCTTGGTGTAAAACCCGATTGTATGTTCTGTTTACTGAGAAAGGAGAAAACCGCCTTAGGGCTGAAGGTGGGCCGTGCTAGAGGCATGCTGCTCTTTATGCTCTTTATGCACTAAATGCTGCTCTTTATGCACTAAAAATGTTTATGGAGATGTTGCATATGCATATCAAGGCACAGCACATTTCCTTAAACTTATTCATGTCACAGAGATCTTTATTCATATGTCTTACTGCTGACCTTCTCCCCAAGATGATCCTATTATCCTGCCACTTCCCTTTTTCTAAGATGGTGAAGATAATGATCAATAAATACTGAGGGAACTCAGAGACCAGTGTCAGCGTGGGTCCTCTGTATGCTGAGCGCCGGTCCCCTGGGCCCACTTTTTCTTCCTCTATACTTTGTCTCTGTGTCACATTTCTTTTCTCAAGTCTCTCCTTCCATCTAACAAGAAACGAGAAACGCCCACAGGTGTGGAGGGGCAGGCCACCCCTTCAATGCAAGTCATGTAAATGAAGGTTATTGTGTGCTATGTCCTCCTCATGGTCATATCTTTTTCTTTGATCAGCTCTGAAATCCCTTAAGCTCACTACACTGTTCTAGAACAGATTTGTTTTAGTGAGATTTTAGTGAAATAGCCCTGGCTGGAGCATCTGCACCTCAACATGGCCCTGCCCTCCAAAAAGTAACCCAAGCCTTCCTCTGACCCTGCCACTTTCATAGCATGCCATGTGCTCCAGTAAAGGGGCACGGCAGTTGGAGAGAGGAAAATGCCCCTGCTTCATAAGCAACTGGATATTGTTTCCTAATGAATTGGCATTTTGCATATCAGCCTGAGCTTCCAGCAGCTGTACTGGGGCCACTGAGGCTTTGCCTGCTTGCATCTGCCTCCTGCTCCCTGTGTGGGGGAGTAGTCTGTGTTCTGGACAAAGGGATACTTTGCAGGTAGCTTTTAGAACACAACAGCCAGTGAAGTTTCTTCTGTCCAGCCACAGCAAATGGAGCCCTAGAGCCCTCCAACTTTCCAGTCAACATTGAGATTTAGAGGAAATATCACCCCATGCCTCCCTTCCTTACTTTTCATTTCTTCAGTTTATAGTGTTCTTTCTGAAATCCTGGAATTCTGGTAGAAGCTGTGGAGCTTCCATTTCCTTTCCAGCACTAATGGTTCCCAACCCAAGGATTATTTGGAACCCAGAACTTGGCCATTGCCACCCATTGAGAGAATAGTTTGTCATTTTATGTGTCTGTTTCTAATATTTTATTGAGAGTGAGAGAACAGTTCTCCCCTTTTTAGAATTTTAAAAAACATTTTTGTAAATGTATCAAAAATTGTTGCTCACTGGCTGTTAAAGCTCCAAATTCTTCAGTTTTTACACACTGAATTCTCTGTTTGTAGCCAGCTCTAGTTGTCACCTCGTCTGTGGGAGGATTCAGAATTGGGACCAAAAATTGTTATAGCCTCATTTATCTTCCCCAGGTACCATGTCAGCTGGCACACACAGAAGCGGGGTGATAATGTCAGGTTTCTATGAAGTCATAAAATATTTCCATTGAAAGAGTCTTATTGTTATATTCATGTTGCACCTTAGCTTTTTTAGCATCTTTAAATTTCAGCAACCATCCTGAAGAGTAATTATCATCTAAAATCCAGTAATTTGAAAGGGTTGTGACTAAAGGGTTGTGACAGGTCTCTATTGCCTGTACTTGCAGTGAAGGGGGCTTGTAAGGAGGTGGAAACTGAGGCTCTGAGATAGGTTAGGTGGGAGTCTGTGAACCCAGTTTATTTGCATTCACAATCAGCATTATTATTTATTTATTTTTAAATTTCAACTTTTATTTTATTTTATTTTCTGAGACAGGTTCTTGTGCTGTCACCCAGGCTGGAGTTCAGTGATGCAATCTTGGCTCACTGCAACCTCCACCTCCCAGGCTCAAGCAATCCTCCTGCCTCAGCCTCTCGGGTAGCTGGGACTACAGGCCATGCCACCATGCCCCGCTAATTAATTTTTTTTTTTTTGTAGAGATGGGGGTCTCACTATGTTGCCCAGGCTGGTCTTAAACTCCTAGGTTCAAGCAATCTTTCCACCTCAGCCTCCCAAAGTGCTGGAATTACAGGCATGAGTCACTGTGCCCAGTCTCGACTTTTATTTTAGATACACAGGGGTACATTTGCAGGTTTGTTACATGGGAATATTGCATGATGCTGAGGTTTTGGATATGTATCCTGTCACCCAGCTAGTGAGCATTGTATCCAACAGATTGGTTTTCAACTCACCCTTCTCCCTTCCTCCTCCCTCCCCCTTCTAGTAGTCCACAGTGTCTATCATTTCCATATTTATACCCATGTGTGCTTAATGTTTAGCTCCCATTTTTAAGCTGGAACTTGTGATATTTGGTTTACTGTTCCTGTGTTCATTCACTTAGGTTTATGACCTCCAGCACCATCCATGTTTCTGCAAAGTAGCAAGATTTCATTCTTTTTCATAGCTGCATAGTATTCTATGGTGTATATGTGCCACATTTGTTTTATCCAATCTACCATTGATGGGCACCTGGGTTGATTCAGTATATTTGCTATTGTGAATAGTGCAACCACGAACACATGAGTGCATGTATTTTTTTGGTATAATGATTTATTTTCATTTGAGTATATACCCAGTAATGGGATTGCTGGGTTGAATGGTAGCTATTTTAAGTTTTTTGAGAAATCTCCAGACTACTTTCCACAGTGACTGAATTTATTTACATTCCCATCAACAGGGATAAGCATTCCCTTTGCAGCCTCGCCAGCATCTGTCATTTTTTGACTTTTTAATAATAGCCATTGTGACTGGTGTGAGATGGTATATCATTGTGGTTTTGATTTCCATTTCTCTGACAATTAGTGATGTTGAGCATTTTATAATATTTGTTGGCCACCTGTATGTCTTCTTTTGAGAAATGTCTGTACATGTCCTTTGCCCATTTTTAATGGAGTTATTTGTTTTTTATTGTCAATTTAAGTTCACTATAGAGTCTAGATATTAGACCTTTCTTGGATGCATAGTTTGTGAATATGTTATCCCATTATGCATGTTATCTGTTTTTTTTCTCTATTGACAGTTTCTTTTGCTGTGTAGAAGCTCTTTAGTTTAATTAGGTCTCATTTGTCCATTTTTGTTTTTGTTGCAGTTGCTTTTGGGGACTTAGTCAAAAATTCTTTGCCAAGGCTGATGTTGAGAAGAGTATTTCTTAGGTTATCTTCCAGGATTTTTACAGTTTGAGGTCTTACATTTAACTCTTTAATTGATTTTGAGTAAAATTTTATATATAGTGAAAGGTAGAGGTCCTGCTTTAATCTTCTGCATATTGCTAGCCAGCTATCCCAGTATCATTTATTGAATAGGGAGCCCTTTCCCGATTGCTTGTTTTTCTCAGCCTTGTCGAAGATCAGATGGTTGTAGATGTGTGGCCTTGTTTCTGAATTTTCTATTCTGTTCCATTGGTATCTGTGTCTGTTTTTGTACCAGTACAAAAAGCCGTTTTGATTTCTGTGGCTATATAATATAGTTTGAAGTTGGGTAGTATGATGCCTCCAGCTTTGCACTTTTTTCCTAGGATTGCATTGGTATTCAGGCTCCTTTTTGGTTCCATGTGAATTTTAGAATAGGTTTTTTTTTTCTAATTCTGTGAAGAATGACATTGGCAGTTTGATATGAATAGTGTTGAACCTGTAAATTGCTTTAGGCAGTATGGTCATTTCTATGACATTAGTTCTTCCTACCCATTAGCATGGAATTTTAAAAAATTTATTTATGTTATCTCTGATTTCTTTCATCATTGTTTTGTAGTTGTCCTTGTAGACATCTTTCACCTCCTTGGTTAGCTGTATTCTTAGGCATTTCGTTTTCTTTGGAGCTATTGTAAGTGGGGTTATGTTCTTGATTTCACTCTCAGCCTGGACATTGCAGGTGTGTAGAAATGCTCCTGAGTTTTGTACAATGATTTTGTGTCCTGAAACTTTATTAAAGTGATTTATCAGTTCTAGGATCCTTTTGGCATACTCTTTAGGGGTTTCTAGGTATAGAATCATATAGTCAGTGAAGAGAGATAGTTTGACCTCTTCTTTTTTTTTTTTTGAGACGGAGTCTCGCTCTGTGGCCCAGGCTGGAGTGCAGTGGCCGGATCTCAGCTCACTACAAGCTCCGCCTCCCGGGTTTACGCCATTCTCCTGCCTCAGCCTCCCGAGTAGCTGGGACTACAGGCACCCGCCACCTTGCCCGGCTAGTTTTTTTTTTTTTTTGTATTTTTTAGTAGAGACGGGTTTTCACCGTGTTAGCCAGGATGGTCTCGATCTCCTGACCTCGCGATCCCCCCGTCTTGGCCTCCCAAAGTGCTGGGATTACAGGCTTGAGCCATCGCGCCTGGCCAACTTCTTCTTTTGCTGTTTAGATGCCTTTTATTTCTTTTCCTTGCCTGATTGCTCTAGCTAAGACTTCCAATACTATGTTGAAAAGTGGTGGTGGGAGTGGGCATCCTCAACTTGTTCCAGTTCTCAAGGAGAATGGTTTGAGCTTTTGCCCATTCAGTATGAACCTGGGTGTGGGTTTGTCATAGAACCTTATTATTCTGAGGTTTGTTCCTTCAATGCTTAGTATGTTGAAGGTTTTCATCATGAAGGGAAGTTGGATTTTACTGACAGTTTTTTGTACATCTATTGAGATGTTCACATGGTTTTTCCTTTTAATTCTGTTTATGTGGTGAACCTTGCTGATTGATTTGCATATGTTGAACCAGTTATGCATCTCAGAAATGAAGCCTACCTGATCATGGTGTATTAACTTTTTGATACGCTGCTAGATTTGGTTTGCTAATATTTTGTTGAGGATTATTGCATCTATGCTCATGAGGGATATTGGTCTGAAGTTTTCTTTTTTCATTGTGTCTCTGCCAGATTTTGGTATTAGGCTGATGTTGGCTTAATGGAATGAGTTAGAGAGGAGCCCCTCCTCCTTGATTTTTTTCTTTTTTTTGGAATGGTTTCACTAGGATTGATATTAGTTCTTCTTTGCACATCTCATAGAATTTGGTTATGAATCCATCTGGTCTAGGGCTTCTTTTGGCTGGTAGATTCTTTATTACTAATTCAATTTCAGAAGTTGATATTGGTCTATCCAGGGTTTCAATCTCTTCCTGATTCATTCTTGGGAGATTGTGTGCTTCTAGGAATGTATCCATTTCCTGCAAATTTTTAATATGTATCCATAGAGTTGTTCATAGTCGTCTCTCAGGATCTTTTGTGTTTCGGTGAGATCAGTTATAATATTGCCTTTGTCATTTCTGATTGTACTTATTTGGATCTTCTCTTTCTTTGTCTTTGTTAATATAGCTGGTGATCTATCAATCTTATTTTGTTTTTCAAATAACCAACTCTTGGTTTCATTGATCTTTTGTATGTATTTTTGCATCTCAATTTCATTAAGTGCTTCCCTAACTTTAGTTATTTATTTTCTTCTGCTAGCTTTGGGTTTTTTTTTTTTTCCAAGTTCCTTCAGGTGCAAAGTTCGATTATTAATTTGAGATCCTTCTAACTTATAGCACTTAGGGCTATAAACTTTCCTCTTATTAACATTGCTTTGGTTGCATACCAGAGATTTTTGATAAGATGTGTCCCAATTTTCATAAATTTCAAATAATTTTTAAATTTCTTCATTAATTTTGATGTTCACCAGGGATTTGTTCAGGAGTAAGTTGTTTAATTTACATGTATTTGTGTAGTTTTTAGAGATATTCTTGATATAAATTTATATTTTTATTGCACTGTGGTCCAAGAGTTTGGTTTGTATGGTTTTGATTTTTTGAATTTATTGAGACTTAGTTTTATGACCAAGCACGTGGTCGATCTTAGAATATGTTCCATGTGCAAATGAGAAGAACGTACATTCTGTGGTTGTTGGGTGGAGTGTTCTGTAGATGTTTATTAGGTCCAATTGATCAAGTGTCAAGTTTATGTCCAGAGTTGTTGTTGTTGCTGTTGTTTCTGCCTTGATGATGTGTCTAATGCTATCAATGGGGTGTTGAGGTTTCCCACTATTGTTGCATGGTTGTCTACATCTTTTCAGAGGCCGAGAAGAACTTGTTTCATTAATCTGGGTGTAGATATATTTAGGAAATATATGTATCTCCAACATATATGTCCAATGTTGGTGCATGTATATTTAGGATAGTTAAGGCTTCTGTTTTGATTGTACTCTTTATCATTACGTGATGACCTTCACTGTCCTTAATCTTTAATGGTTTAAACTCTGTTTATCTGATATAAGAATAGCAACTCCTACCCTTTTTTATTTTCCATTTGCATGGTGGATCTTACTCCACCTTTTTACTTTGAGCCTGTGGGTGTCATTACATGTGAGATCTGTCTCTTGAAGACAACAGATGGTTGGGCCTTGTTTTTTTATCCAGTCTGCCACTCTGTATCTTTTAAGCCATTTACATCCAAGTTTCAAACTGATATGTTGGATTTTGATCCTGTCATTGTAATGTTAGCTGGTTGTCTTGTAGACTTGATTGCATAATTGCTTTACAGTGTCTTTTTAAGCTACATGCTTAAGTGTGCTTTTGTGGTAGCAGGTGTTGTTCTTTTGAATCCATATTTAGCACTTTATTAAGGATCTCTTGTAAGATGGATCTAGTTGTACACTATTCCTTCAGTATTTGCTTGTCTGAGAAGGATTTTATTTCTCCTTCATTTATGAAACTTAGTTTGGTGGGATATGAAATTCTTGGCTGGAATTTCTTTTCTTTAAGGATGCTGAAAATAGGTCCACAGTTTCTTCTATTGTAAGGTTTCTGCTGAGAGGTATGTTGCTAGCCTGATGGGATTCCCTATGTAAGTGACCTGCTCCTTCTTTCTTTTTTTTCCTCTTTCTCTTTTTTCTTTCATTTTTTTTTTTTTTTTTTTTTAGATGGAGTCTCGCTCTGTTGCCCAGGCTGGAGTGCAATGGCACGATCTTGGCTCACTGCAACCTCCACCTCCCGGGTTCAAGTGATTCTCCTGCCTTAGCCTCCTGAGTAGCTAGGATTACAGGTGCCCACCACCACACCTGGTTAATTTTTGTATTTTTAGTAGAGATGGGGTTTCACCATGTTGGCCAGGCTGGTCTGTAACTCCTGACCTCAAGTGATCCACCTGCCTTGGCTTTCCAAAGTGCTGGGATTACAGGCGTGAGCCACTGCACCCAGCCCTGCCCCTTCTTTCTAGCTGCCTTTAAGATGTTTTATCTGGTTGAGCACAGTGGCTTAAACTTGTAATCCTAGCACTTTGGGAGGCTGAGATAGGTGGATCACTTGAGCCCAGGGGTTAAAGACCACCAGCCTGGGCAACATGGTTAAATCCTACCTCTACAAAAAAATGTACAAGTTAGCCGGGCATGTTGGGATATGCCTGTCATTCCAGCTACTCTGAAGGCTGAAATGGGAGAATCGAATGAGCCTGTTTAACTGAGGCTGCAATGAGCCATGATTGTGCCACTGCACCTCCAGCTTGGGCAACAGAGCAAGACCCTGTCTCAAAAAAAAATTTTTTTTTAAATTTGCATTGATCTTGGTGAATCCAGTGACTATGTGCCTTGAGGATGTTTTTTTTGTGTAGTATCTGACTGGGGTTCTCTGTATTTCTTGTATTTGTATATCAACCTGTCTAGCAAGATTAGGGAAATTTTTGTGGACTATGTCCTCAAATATATTTTCCAAGTTGCTTATTCTCTCTCCTTCTCTTTCAGAAATGCCAATGAGTCATAGACTGGGTCTCTTTACAAAATTCTACATTTCCCAGAGGTTTTGTTCTTTTTTTCTAATTAATTTTCTTTATTTTGTCTGACTGAGCTGATTTGATGAACCAGCTTTCAAGCTCTGAGAATCTTTCCTCAGCTTGGTCTATTCTGCTGTTAATACTTTTGATTATATTATGAACTTCTTGTCGTGAATTTTTCAGCTCAAGAAGTTCAGTTTGGGTCTTTCTTAGAATGGCTATTTCATCATTCAGCTCTTGGATCATTTTACCAGATTGTTTGGCTTCCTTGGATTGAGTTTCAATTTTCTCCTGGATCTCGATGAGTTTCCCTGCCATCCAGATACTGAATTCCATGTATGTTACTTCAGACATTTCAGAACGGTTAAGAACCATTGCTGTTGAGCTAGTAAGTTCCTTTAGAGGTAAGGGGACACTGTGCCTTTTTGAATTGCCAGTGTTCTCGTGCTGATTATTTCTCATCTGGGAAGGCTAGTGTTCCTTCAACTGTGGTGTAAGTTGAATGTAGTCATCTGGCTTTATTTCTCGAGGTTTCCAGAGGTCTAAGGCTCTGTACAGATTATTTGTTTTTTGTTGAATTCTTGCCCTTGATTTCTCAGGAGCAGGAGAATCAGTTTTTTGTTGTAGTTTGGGCTGCGATCTAGTAGATGGCACTTGAGAGCAATGGGCAGTAGACAGGCTCTTAGCCACATGACTCTTGTGTATCCTTGCATTTGCAGCTTTGTACTGTGGTGCGGGGGGAGAGAGGTGGGTGACCTCCTCACCAAGTCCACGCCTGGGCCTTGGGGGAGCCACCTCTGATCACTAGCACTATGTTTGTGATTTTGTTGTTGTCGTTGTTAGGTCTTTTGGGTTGCGAGGCTCCCCTGGGGAAAGGCCTGGAAGGGAGACAGGCCACATCCTTACCAGACAAGCCCTATGGAGGGAGGCATCCCTTGGCCCCACCCTAGCCGGCAAACCCGTACAACTCACCTCTTTCAGTTTTCTGAGAGTGTGGGCTCCTCCTCTACTCAAGTACTAAGCACAGACCCCAGCTCAGCACTCCTGAGCTGTGGGCTGCAGCCCTGGGGCACCCAGACCTACTCATAGCTCCCTCCTCCAGATCACTGGGGTTGGGCTCCAGGTGCACTGGCAGATCCAAAGTACTTCCAGCCTGCTAGAACACACTCAGGTGGAGCAAAGCACCCAGGCCAGGCAGTTGAGGCTGCACTGTGTACACATTCCTGCGGGGTGGCCAATCAGGGGCCCTGTAAGGGGGTGGTGGGCAGATAAGTCTGCAAGACAGACATGCCCCAGTCCCATGGGGTAACAGGCCCTGCATTCTTCCTAGTAGTTAGCTGAGACCAGAGCCTCTCAGAAAGAAGTGAGCAGCCCTCGGGGTGGATGCTTATGGCCAGGCTCCACTGGAGCTGTCCATGCTCATAGTTCCCCAGCTTTGCACCTGCTGTAGCTCCCTGCCAGAGATTCGCCTGCCAGGCTAAACATCCATAGAGGGTGGGGTCCCCTGCAGCTAGGATCCCAGAGTTCTGTGGCAAGAGTGGGCAGTCCCAAAGTCCCTTCACTCACCTTCCCCAGGCACCGTCTGGAGCCGAGAACCAGCTATAGTGTTTGGCATCTGTATTCGTCCATTCTTGCACTACTATAAAGAACTATCTGAAACTGAGTAATTTATAAAGAAAAGAGGTTTAATTGGCTCATGGTTCTGTGGGCTATACAGGCTTCTGTTTCTGGGGAGGCCTCAGGAAACTTACAATCGTGGCAAAAGATGAAGGGGAAGCAGGCACATTTTCACATGCCTGGCAGGAGAGAGACAGCATGAGCGAGGAAGTGCCACACACTTTCAGACAACCAGATCTCTTGAAACCAGCCATGCTGGTGCCTTGATCTTGAACTTCTAGCCTCCATAAAGGTGTGAAAATGAATTTCTGTTGTTTAAGACACCCATTCTATGGCATATTGTTATGACAGATGGAGTTGACTAAGACAACATGCCTTTCATTCATTCACTTATTCGTTTATTTATTCATTCATTTATTCAACAAATATTTGTTGAGTATCTGCCATGCACTAGGCACTGTGCTATGTGTTTTGTTGAGGACACTATAAGGAACCAGACAAATGTGGTCCCTGCCCTCATGGAGCTGATTATTTAAAAGATACACATGAAAAAGATGATTATTTCAAGTTGTGAAAAGTGCCATGGAGGAAAAGTACAGAACACTATAGGAACATATACTAGGAGATTAACTGGAGTCATTTATAAGAGCAGTGAGTTAAAAATAACCTGCACAACCATGTAGTGGAGAATGGTTCAAGAAATATCAATTCATCCACTTGAACGTTAATTACAAAGCCATTTAAATGTCCTTTTGTAAAGTATGAGAAATTGCTGGTGATTTAATGTTAAGAGAAAAAATGGATAAAAATTTGTGGGCCCAATATGACTAAAACTATGGGGAGATAGAGGGAGAAAAGAGAGAGAGAGAGAGAGGTTAACTCCCCCCTCCTCCAAAATTTAGGCATAAAAGACAAAGAATGGAGGAAGAAATAGTAAGATGTAACTACATTTATTAATTCATTAATGATTTATTTTCTTTTTCTTCTGGTTGCGAACTTCTCTCATCCAATAAATCATAATGAATTACATACTTAATAATATATGTCATCTAAAGCAACAAATGCTATTACAAGTTTGGAGAAATGTTTGTCTAAACATTAGTAAAATATTTATTGGCAGAAGAGATTTTGTAGCTTTAGGAACACCATTTTACTATGCAAACCTTAAATTATCAAGTTACTCACCTATAAGTTGTTGCTACAGCCTGAGCCCTGTCAACAGGTCACAAAACCAGGAAGAGGCAGAGTTGAAATGAGATCTCGTGTCTTCTGAGAAATACCCCTTCTGTTGAAGAGCCATTTGTAACATTATCATAAGTAAGAACAAATAGTGTTTAGAAAGAGGGAAGTGAAATATTCTGATTTGGTCTGACTCACCTTGAAACCAGACTCTTTCCCTAGGTCTCCTGGAATTGCCACCTACCTTACCTTTCTCTCATTCAATTATTCTTCAAATATTAATTGAGTACTCACTATCAGACAGGAGTTTTTCTTTTTTTTTTTTTTTTTTTGAGACGGAGTATCGCTCTGTCGCCCAGGCTGGAGTGCAGTGGCCGGATCTCTGCTCACTGCAAGCTCCGCCTCCCGGGTTTACACCATTCTCCTGCCTCAGCCTCCCGAGTAGCTGGAACTACAGGCGCCCGCCACTGCGCCCAGCTAATTTTTTGTATTTTTAGTAGAGACGGGGTTTCACCGTGTTAACCAGGATGGTCTCGATCTCCTGACCTCATGATCCGCCCGTCTCGGCCTCCCAAAGTGCTGGGATTACAGGCTTGAGCCACCACGCCCGGCCCAGACAGGAGTTTTTCTAGGGCTTGAAGGTATGGCAGAGAACAACAACAAGAAGAATAAAACCCTTGCCCTCAAGTTGATGAAACAACCATAGGGGAAAAAGTCAGAGGAAATCCATGTGGAGTGAACAGTTATTGCAAAGGCACTGAGATAGATTCTCCCTAGTGATTGTTGATGAGGCCTTTGCTTAAGCCCTTCTTGGACACAATATATATATGTGTGTGTGTGTGTGTTTGTGTGTGTGTGTGTGTGTGTGTATGTATGAAAATGATATATATATACACACATATATACATATATGTGTGTGTGTATATATATCAATATACACATATATACATATATATGTGTGTGTATATATATCATTTTCTGCAAAGAAAAATGCATGCTAGTAAGATAGGTGGATGCATAGGATGAGATAATACTCTGCAGTAGCTGGGGGCAAGAGACTAGACACACACATAGCAACATGGATAGGTCTTTAAAAACATACAGAGGGAACAAAGTAAGAAATAGGATGAGATCTATGGCAAATCACCATTTTGGTAAAATGATAGTACATACATGAGATGTGGGAAGCCAGATTTTTCACTGCCAGAAAAATAAATTATGGATAAGCAGGAAAGGAATTCAAGAATGAACCTCATGATGCTGGACCACTTTGAGTAGAAGGCTGAATAGAATGCATGCCATTTTATGAATACTTTTCCTATGGTTAATGGGTGCCTACTGTATGCCAGGCACTGTTCTAGGAGCAGGGCTGTTGGTGAACATTTAAGTTATTTCCAGTGCTTTGCTAGCACATGTAGTGCTGATGAGAACATGCTTGTACATGTCTGCTGATGCACATGTGCAAGAGTTTCTTTACGATATAGACCCATGAGTGGAATACTTAGTCAAAATGTGTATCTTCAACATGCACTAGCTAATTTCAACTTGATTTCCAAAGTGTCTGCAGCAATTATATACCTTCAATCAGTGGGTCAGAGTTTCATCACTACATCTTCCTTTATTATTGATATAATCAGATTTAAATTTTTGCCATGCTGATAGATTTGAATTAGTATGTCATTGTGATTTTAGTTTACCTTGTTTTAATTACCAATGAAGCTGAATATCTTTTCAATATACTTTAGCAATTTGGTTATTTCCTCTAAGAACTGCTTCTTTCAAATCTTCTGCCCATTTATCTATTGAATTGTGTGTCCTTTTAATGTCATTTTAAACCCTACATTTTAAAAATGACATTTCTAACTGATGGTAGAAGTAAAATTGGCTTTTACATTGATTTTTATATCTAGGATTCTTGCTAAATTCTCTCATTAATTACATCGGTTAATATCTGGTTCTTCTCTGCTGAGTAGAAAATCTTATCATCTGTAAAGAATGACAGTTTTGTATCTTTCTGACCATATCGATTTTTATTGTATTATAAGCCTAGCTAAAACCTTCAGCCTTGGGGGCTTCTTTTGTCTTTTACAGGATCCTAAATGGCATGCTTTGAATGTTTCATGCTGATAGCTCTTACTGTAATTATCTGATGAACTGTTCTTTTCTGCTGCACAGATAAAACCAATATACTGGGACAGTGGTATTGCACTAAAGAAAGGGTTTAATAATTACAGAGCTAGTGAAGTGGATGGAAGGGAGTAATTACTCAAATCAACCTCCTGAGAACTCAGAGGCTAATACTTTTATGGATCATTGGCAGGAAGTGGGCGAGGGAAGGGGTGCTGCTGATTTCTTGGAGATAAAATCATAGAAGTGTGGAAAATGGCCCTTGTGCACTGAGTCAGCCTCTGCGTGGGGGCCACAGGACTGATTGAGTCATGAGTCACAGGTCTAGGTGGAGCTGGTTTTTTGCCAGAATGAAAAAGTCTAAAAAACATCTCAAAAGGCCAATTTTAGGTTCTACAACAGTGATGTCTATAGGAGCAATTGGGGAAGTCACAAATTTTGTGACCCCTGGTGACATGACTCCTGAGTAGTATGGAATTATAGAAAAGCAAGCTAGGGAACAATGGCTGGTTATCATTTAATTGTGCCTGCATCTTAGCAGAATTCAGGTACCTCCCATAATCCTAATCTTGTGGCCTTTCATTAGTCTTGCAAAGGTAGTTTCAGTCCCCCAACAAGTAGGGGGTCAGTTGTAGGGTGGGACTATTTTCATCCTTGCTTCAGAGTTAAACTATAAATTAAGTTTGTTCCATGGTTAGCTTGGCCTATACCCAAGAATGAATGAGGACAGCCAGCTTGTGACACTCGAAGCAAGATGGACTCAGGCCTGCTTCTCTCTCTGTCACGATCTTTGCAGAGACTATTTCATTACCCAAAGATCTACCTTGCTAGCTCTCCAACCTCGTTCAAGTCATTGCCCAACTATTGCTTTCCTGATAAAGCCTACCCTGATTACTCTATTCTAAAATATAACTTTTCACCTCTCCCCAGCACTCTTAAGTTTGTGCCCTGTCATATGTTTCCCATAATATTTATTACCTTCTAATATACATTAGGTTTTACTTATTTATTGTTTCTATCATCTACCTTTCCCTCAGTCATTTTTAACCTGTTGCTCTGGTTAAAAAAGAAAATAATTGGGTAAAGTATGTTGTTGTAAGCAAAATTTATCTTTCTCCCCATCTCAGTTATCAAATCTGGACATTGTTCATGCACATTCTGATTTTATGGCAGTATAGTTATTTGTATAAATTTAGTAAGAGTCTTTTCTATAGAAACAAGACATCGTTGGAGACACTGGTTATTTTACTAAGGCTTTGACTAGAATAGCATATTTTTAGGTGAAGTTCCAGCAAAGCCAATCTGAAAAGGGCCTCTTTGGCCAACCCATTATTGCTGCACTTTATGCAAATAATCAGGCCAACTATAGTAAGCCTAAAACTTATTTTGCACAAATTGGTCTTAGTAGAATTTCTCTTTAGAAAAGGAGGGCTAGAAAGAGAGAAATGATATTTTAATGGAAAACTGTAACATATCTGTGACTAGATTCCAGCCCTAACTTTTGTTTTTGGGTGCAGACTGAATCAGGAATTATTTCTTGACTACAATAATCCTCCAAAGATGAATCAGGTTATGATTTTCTTCATAGTGTTTTTACCTGGTGTCCTAATGGAATAGGTTTTTCTTTCTGTTCTGACACAAAAATTCTCTTTTGATTGTTGAATTATTAATGGTATTTATCTCTCCTTGTTTTACCTCTAAGAAAACCAGAATCATGGTCTTCCAAAGACTAGAGATGTGAATCTCCCTCATTTGGAATCCCACGGGCCTGATCTGTTTTGCACTGCAAATGCTCTGCTGCTAAAACCTTATAAGCACTCTCCCTCTAGGCTCAGGGACTATTTTAGAAGAGGTGGGTGCTTGAGAATGTAAGGGACGATTTTGAGGGACAAAATTAGTTCAGACCCTTCAAATCAAGGATAAGCACACAAATGCCCAAACAGCTAGTAAAAATAAGGGACTTTGTCTCTTGGGTTATTTATTACATGGCACGTTTTCATTCATCCCAACAATAAATAATTTCCTGCTTCCTATAGAATTAAAAGAAAATTACTAAGATGCTATAAACATATCTAGTGACAAAACCTCCTAGATATAATACTCTCAGGTATGAGATTTATGCATATATATACACACATATACATATACATACATATATATACACACATATACATCTATATATATATATGAAAAATTTTAAATCAGACACCTTAGGACAAATTATTCAAAAGACTACAAAGAGCATTGCAGCATAACAAAAGTCTAAATTCTTTAGCTTAAAAGGTTTTAACAATGCCTATGTTTTATACAGCTAATTGCTACAAGTCTGTAATTAAAACCAAGATTACAGTAGCTGACATAGAAGTTATAGATAAGTCTACTTTGTAACCTCACTTTTGGCTTTTTGTTTGTTGGATTTTGTATTGCTTGATGAATTTTAAGGGTTAATAAATGCCTGTCCATCTCCATTTCCATCTGGCCTAGAACATTAAATAGGCTCTAAGTCCCTTGGCCATAGGGGACCTATTGAGGGAGAGGATAGACTGGGGCAGGCAGCCATACCTCCCTGGCAATACTATGGGACAAAATAAAAGTTTGGCAGCCATCGATGTTGCCTCTGGTAAATCTTGGCCAGAGGGAGAGAATATAAACCAAAAATAAAATTCTAAGTCCCCCCAAATAACTAAATGAACCCCTCCTGTTGACCAAGGGCATTCTAAAGTAAACCTGAAATGCTAGTTCAGGCCATGATAGGAATGGGTGGTTGGATATGCCTCATTAAACCTTCCTCCCTTTGGAATTCAGGCATAGGTGACCAGCATTAACATGAAAATAGACACATTAAGGCTGACAAACAGACTCTTTGTAGTAATAAAATACCAACATGACAGACAGCAGGCCCTGAAAGAAATAAAAGTATTTTACCCCAAAATAGGTTTCTTTGACATATTTTGAAATGGCCCTGCAAAGGTGTCTCTTGTGGGGAAAATCTACATTCTGTAGAGAATCATTTTCTCTTTCCAGGTCTTTTTCCTAATCCAGGAGAGAATTAACTAAGTGTCTGGCAACTTTTATAAATATTATAAAAGAATATTTATAATCTGTTCCCTCTGAAGCCTGCTACCTGGAGAGGCTTCATGTGCATAATAAGAACCTTGGTCTCCACAAACCTTATCTTAATCCCCTTATCTTAATCCAGACACTCTCTTTTACTGATTCTAGGTCTTTAGATAAGTCCTTTCAACTAATTGATAATCATAAAATCTTTGAATTCATCTATGACCTGGAAGCCCTCACTTCCAGTTGTCCTGCCTTTCTAAACTGAATCAATGTACGTCTTACATGTATTGATTGATGTCTTATGTCTCCCCACAATGTGTAAAACCAAGCTGTACCCTGGTCACCTTGGGCACATGTTCTTAGGATCTCCTAGGGCTATGTTTCAGGCCATGGTCACTCATATTTGGCTCAGAATAAATCTCTTCAAATATTTTACAGAGTTTGATTCTTTTCATCAACACAATTATTTCTCAAATTGATCTATAGATTGAACAAAATCTCCACCAAAATTCCAAATTTCTTTTTGCAGAAATTGAGCTAATTCTAAAATTCATACAGAAATATGAGGGACCCAAAATAGCTAAAACAATATTGAAAAAGCAGAACAAAGTTTGAGTACTCAGAAGACAAAATCAACTGGGTCCCTGTTCTTAAGAAGTTCACATCGTGGTGTAGGAGGCTAAGACAGTAACTCATCCATTTAACAAATTTTTTTTTGGCTTAAGTTTTCAAGATGACCGACTAGAAGCATTTCAAGCATACCTCATCCACTTAGAAGAACCAGAATAGTGTGTAGAAAACCAAATTTTGAATACATTATCTAAGAGCGACTATAGTTCAACAGAAAAGTGAAAGGAAACACCAAAATCTAGGAAGGAGAAGAAAAACAGGCAGCCTGTGTGGCTGGTACCATCCAGGAGCTGGGAGTGACTCCACTTAGGCTAATTATATGCTAATCATTATATGCTAATTATAATATATTAGCATGCTAAAATAATCTCAATTTCTGCAAAATAATTGAAATTTTGATGGAGATTGTGTTCAGTCTATAGATCAATTTGGGAAAAATTGTATTGATAAAAACTGGGAGTGATTTCACTGCAGTCCACTGTAAATAGACACTCACCCTTTCCCATACTGGGGAATAGATTCCCCATTACATTCCTACTGAGGAATCATACAATTCAGGTCATTGGAGAGCCTTGATCTTTCCAAGCACTTAATCTAAATTAAGGAGTGGCTGGGAGACTCTAAGAAGGAACTACTCCAGATGATACAGATGAACCCCAAAGTTGAGGCTCAGTCTGGGAGTGTTCTTGGCTTCATGCAGGAAAGAACTCAAGAGTGAGCCAACAGAGCAAAGTGAAAGAAAGTAAGTTTATTCAAGAAATAGGATACAGAAAAATGGCTGCTCCAAGTACAGAGCAGGACTACCCCATAGGCAGAGTAGCACTCATGGATTACTGGCTAGCTGTATTTATAGCTACTCCTTAATTATATGCTGAATCAGGGGCAGGTTATTCATGAATTTTCTGGAAAAGGGGCAGGGAGTTCCAGGAGCCAAGGGTTCCTTCCCTTTTATGCCACATAAGGTACCTTCTGGGGGTTGCCACAGCATTTGTAAACTGTGACGGTGTTGGTAGGAGTTTCTTTTAGCATGCTAATACGTTATAATTAGCAGTGAGGGCAACCAGAGGTTGCTTTCATCACCATCTTGGTTTTATCTGGTTTGGGGCAGTTTCTTTGCTTCATTCTGTTTTGGTCAGTTCTTGTTTTGTGTGTGACTGGTGCTCAGAAAACAAGTCCTGCTGATCTCCTACCTCACAGGGGAAGAATGCGTCCTGGATCCCATGGCTTTCCTGAGGCCTAAGCAGCTACAGCAAGATACTATTCTTGATCCTAGCTCTTAACAGATTATGAATGATCCTAGGGACCAGTGGTGCCAGTCTGAGGCATTAGGTAAACTTGGGATACTGCTGGCAGAACTGAGGTGTGAGTGGGGGTTGGGCCCCTGAAACCAGGACTAAGAAGTGAGCACCGCGTGGGCTAGGGCTACAGCCACTGATGCTGGAATCAGGCACCTCCCCTGGGGCCTAGGCAGGCTAAGAATTGCCTGTAAGGCTTGGTCTTTAGCTGGGCAGTGACTTCTACAGCCTGAGGCTGAGTTGTTGGCTAGGTAGTTCTGACTGAGCAACTGGGTTGGTTGTGACAGCTGGAATGGTGGAAGGAGTCCCCTAGGACTGGAGCATGAGAGGGACACAAGTCTTCCACCCACCATCCAAGGCTATGTCCACTGAGACCAGCCCCATCCTTTCTGTGGCAGGACCTCAGCACTGCAGTGGTTATCCCTCGCCCAAGCATTTCATCAGGGGCCTGAAGGTTGTCCCACTCCCTGTCATGGTTGGTGCATGCACTCACCACTGGGGGGCCTGAGCACAAGCTTGCCCAGCGTCTCTCTCTGCCAGGCTTTGCCTCCTACTTCTGAGACAGAGTGCAGGATCCAGGGGCCTGGGGGTTCCACAATCCGATCCATTACCTGGGACACTCAAGCACTTCTTGTGGGGGAAGGAGGTCAGGCATAATCACCCTACCACTACCACTTCTGCTGGCTCCAACCCGCAAGCACCACCTATTGGCCTGCAGACCACACACGCAGCCCATTGCAACCACTGCCAACACAGAGTCACAGTGCTTGGGACTCAGAAGAGAATCTCACCACCAGTGCTATCACCGCCACCTGACTTAGTATTTAATACAAACTATTGTAATGAAGATCATGTGGTACTGGAAAAAGAATAGACGTATAGATTAATGGAATAGAATTGATATTCCAGAAATAAAACCACATATCTATGGTCAACTAATTTTCTACAAGAATATCTGGACCATTCAATGAGGATAGAACAGTCTTTTCAACAAATCATCCAGGGACAGCTATATACCCACATGCATAAGAATAAAGTTGACCTCTATCTCATGCCATATGTAACATTAAGTCAAAATTGATGAAAGAGCTAAAATTACAAAACTCTTAGAAGAAAACGTAGTAGTAACTCTTTGTGACATTGGATTAGGCAATAGTTTCTTAGATATGACACTAAAATACATGCAACAAAATAAACAGGCAAAAATAGCTTGTGTGATTTTACCTGACCAGGAGTGTGAGGGTTTTTAAGGGATTTGATGACTGATGAGGCATAGAGCGTCCTCAGAGAGCAGGCTGATAAGTGATATATCTGAGAGGGTCAAGGGGTGGTAAGGGTGGTCCAGAAGAGGGGTACTGGAGATGAGACTCTGGCAGCCAACAGTGGAGTAGAAGAACTAAGAAGCAGGAATCTCCTGAAGTTGGGAAGACATCCATGACAAGGGAGTGTTGGGGGCATGGGAGAGTGAGGCTGTAGGGCCTGTTCTTTGAAAAGGAGGATCACAGATGGGTAAATGCTTCCACTCTCCTTCACCACAGGACATCTGTGGTCTCTTGACCCTGGCCAGTCAAGCCCACAGGACATCTCCCAGGGGCTTGACTGGCCAGGGGTTTCCATACCTAGGTTGTGCCAGAGTGTGGGTATGTGGGAGCAAGATAGGGCATTTGGGGTGGGAGCTCCAGGTGTGGAAGGAGAACCTAGGAAATAAGCAGCTGCCTGAAATGCAGAATGGATGATGGTGAGAAAAAGGGGCAGGCAGACTGATTTAGGGCTCTGTCTTAGATCCCAAGACCATGAAGAGCCCCTGAATAGCCAAGATTGCATTGGAAGAATAATACCCACTACATTATCTATTAGTGGGCTTTGGGAAGTGGTTGACCTGACTCTAAAAGTGTTCCACAGCCTTGGGGGCACATTGGAGTCACTTGAGTCTGCATAAGGAAGGTTAAAGCCCCCAAAAGAAAATAGTACTGACGCAATCCAAATGCCCTGCGGGGCACTCCACCACCTGACCCTGTTCACTTAGCCATCCTCATCTCCAGATCAATTCAGTGACTCAGACTTTTTGGTGTAATCATAGTTTACTGCAACCTTGAACTCCTGGGCTCAGACAATCCTCTTGCCTCAACCTCCAGAGTAGATGGAAACACAAGAATTCACCACCATGTCCCAGATGCCTTTGGAATTTCTCTTGTATGGATGCCATGTGAATGTGCAACAGATTCCCTTTTTGTATTTCCAGTAGCAGTGGATCTCGCTGATATGAGGGTAAATTTGATGTTTCCCAAACGAGCATGTGTTTGAAGCCAAGTGGAAGAGTCACGTATGTGTTGCCTGTGGGAGGGCAGGAGCCACGTTTAACGCGTTCACTTTTGTATCCTAAAAGCCTGCTCCAGAGTCTGACACCGAGTGGACACTCAGGCATGTGAAGGCATTTGCCTTTGGTCAGTGTGAGTCCATAACACGTGAGAAGGTTTGCTGGGGAGGAACACATCCCTGCTCTGAATTATATTTATTCTAATTTATGTTGAGTGCTTGTATGTGCCAAGCACTGGGCTAAGAAAGGGCGTGCATATCATTGATACAAAAAAATTCAACGAGAGAGGTCCTAGTATTGTGATGTCCATTCTACAGCTGAGTCAGGGACACAAACAGGAAAGATAAAGTACACAACTGGTCTGTAGTCCAGCAGAAATTACACCTCTGCACTCAGGCCCAGCACCCATTTCTTTTCTTTCTTTTTTTTTTTTTTTTTTTTTGAGACGAAGTCTCGCTCTGTCGCCTAGGTTGGAGTGCAGTGGCGCGATTTTGTCTCACTGCAAGCTCCGCCTCCCGAGTTCACACCATTCTCCTGCCTCAGCCTCCCGAGTAGCTGGGACTACAGGCCCCCGCCACTACGCCTGGCTAATTTTTTTCTATTTTGAGTAGAGACGGGGTTTCACCGTGTCAGCCAGGATTATCTCGATCTCTTGACCTCGTAATCCGCCCGCCTCGGCCTCCCAAAGTGCTGGGATTACAGGGGTGAGCCACCGCGCCTGGCCCAGCAGCCATTTCTTACTGGATATGTTCCCTGCCTCTGAAGGCGCCTCCTGCCACAAGAGTAAATTCACACTGTCTTCAGGAGGGTGTCATCTTTGGTCAGCAGTATTCTCTCAGCAGGAACCCTGCTCCCTGCCTTCCGGGTGCTGGGATCTCCCTGTAGCTTCTCTGCCGGCACAGTATGAACCTCTGCAGAGGTGGTCGGCTGAGTCTTAGCAAAGTTTGCCAGAGAAGGCTGTTTTTTTTAGCTGAAATCTCTCACTGCAACGTCCACTAATTAGCCTTACTTTTACTAATGGGGCCACGTAGAGGAGTCTTTGACATATTTTTCACGTGCCTGAGTGGTAGTTGTCACCCTTGTCCCTTCTACTTTCTTGTTATTTATGATTTCAGCTAATAAATTTGATTATTTTTTTCCCCAATTTTTCAAGATTGTCTTCGCTTCTGATTCCATAATCATAAATGATAATCAAGATCTCTCTCAGTCGTCCTGCCAATTTGCTCAAGTCTTTGAGGAGGCACCTGAGATGCTGTAGTTCGTAGTGCGAGATCCACAGGCTGACTGTCTGCATTCAAATCCTGAACTATGGCTTACTAGATGTGTTTGTTCAGAAAAAAAAATCTGAGTGATTTGGATGCACATTTGTGCTAGACTTAAATCCCCAGATCTCTTTATGTGCTTTGCCTGATGAGAATCTCCAGATGCTCCTCCTCCTGCTGCTGCTGTTGTTGATAATGATGAAATTGTATAACCATAATGGATGCTTAAAGACTCTCTAGATATAGATGTAAAAACAACATTTACACTCTAACCTGTGGAGGCATTCACAGTTCTAAGCAGTTTACACGTATGTTTCAGTCAATATTTCTAACAACTTTATTAGACTGACATTATTAATGTCTTGGTTTTCCAGATGAAAAAATTTCAGAGAGGTTAACAAATGTGCTCACAGTTATGCAGATGATAAGGAGAGAGGAGCTGTGATTCAAAGTCAGGCATTCTGGCCCCAGACTCACTGCTCGTCACTTCAGCATTCAGCTGCCTTGGGCCTGGAGCCACTGTGCTATACAGAGAAATGGTGGAACCAGCATTTCTACCTTGGCATTCTGCCTCCAGAATCCTATACATTACACTACTACATTCTACTGTTATTGTCATCTGTATCTTGAGTCTAGCCCATTTTATTTCTAGACTTAGTTAATTGTCTATCATAGTTTCCTCTGGCAGGGCTTATTTGTAGTGTGTGTTTGCTTTTAAGATTAACTAATGAAACTTTTTGTTTACCCATCTCTTAGGTGGCATCAGGTCAAAAACTGCAGGGAGTTGTGACAAGGTTCTGCAGTGATTATGACTTAATTGATGATTTAATCTACTTCAGTAGTGATGCTGTGACTGGAAATGTACTTCTGAAAGTTGGTCAAAAAGTTACTGCAGTTGTGGAAGAAGATAAAACATCTCATGGATTGAACGCAGTCAAAGTAAGAGTTGTATGAGTTTGGGGATGCCTTTGTTCCTCGGGTGTGGGTGCTATTCAGCCTCTGAGATGACATGGTATAGTGGTTGTAGAGTGGAATTTGAAGTCTAACTTACTGGATTGTATGAGACATTTGCTCTTATCTTTGTAGTGGTTTCTGTTGATGAAAGTATAAATTCCATATCTACGTTTTCAGCATTTAAAAATATTATTAACAATGATAACTATTAGAGTCTATGCTATCCTACAACTTCCTTTTTTTACCCAAGTAACTGCTTTCTGCATTTGCTGAAGTACAATTGCTGGGTGGACAGACATATATTTTAGTCACTTTTTAGAAACAGCCTTATTGAAGTATAATTTACCTACCATAAAATTCTCAAGTTTTAATAATATAGCTCAGTGACATTTTTAACAAACTGACAGAGTTGTACAACCTTCATCTCAGTCCAGATATTAACCATTTTAATGAATATAATAAAATTATGCTTCAGCTTTATTGTACTAATTGACACTGTCAGGAGTAGGCTGCGAGACTGCTTGTTTGGCAACATTGGCAAGGACGAGAATATTATTAATCTTTGAAATCTTTGGCAATATGAGAAGTAAAAAGCAATCTCATAACTTTATTTGTATTGCTTTGAGTGTTGATGAGAGTAGAACAACTTTTCTTTTTTATTAGAGATATTTATTTATCAGGGACATTAAAGATATTTGCATGTTAGGGAAATTAGAGCTTTGTTAGGATATTTATGGTATGAATGTTTTGCAGATATTTCTTCCAAGACTGTTTCTCAATTTTGCTTTATGGAGTTTAATTTTTATATACTATAAATGAAGTCGTCTTATTCATATGGATTTGGGGTTCAGTAAAAATACTTGCAAAGTCCTATTACACTTCATAATTCAAACAAATTTCACTTGGGTTTTCCTTTGAACATTATTTGTTTATTTACATCAAAATATTCAATCTGACTGGAATTGATTTGAGTGTAGCAATTTCGAGAAGGATACAGATCTTGTTTTGCTGGTGGCTACCCTGTTTTCCCCATACATTTAATACAATAATCTCCTTTTCCCTTATTGAGTTGGAATGCCACTTGTATCATACACTACATTCCAATAGATATTTGAAACTGTGGCAATACCCTATTATGTTCATTTGATGGTGTTATCTTATCCTGAAGGTAAGATCAAATGGTTTGAATTACGGAAGGATTGTAACATATTTCAATGTTTTGTAGTCTGATTTCTGATTACAAAACTTCTGTGTATGTTGTTGGAATTTTCCCAGCCATTCTTGCTTGTTGGTTTTTCAGTATTGATGTAAAAGATTATTGTGTTTAGTTTTCCCATTTCCAAGCAAAACAACTGCAACAATGAAATCCACTGATATTTTTTAATTAGGATGACTTTGAGTTTATAGATTTAATTTAGAGAGAACTGACATAATGATAATTGTCTTTTGCCTCAAAAAGCATGTTTCCCCTCTTATATACTTATAAATTGTTCTACACTTTCTTCAGTAGGTTCTGTATATTTCTTTCTAAGTATATTTCCCACATTTTCAATATTTTTGTTCCATCATTAATATAAATTTTTACTTAAATTATTTAAGATAAACTTTTTAATTTTAGTATAACTTTAAATCATTATCAATATATTTATAAATGTATTTTCAAACTAATTTTATCTGCCTGTATAGTATTGATTTTTGTTATGTAATTTGGTAGATGACAAACTTACTGGACTCTTCTTTGTGCCTTTCTTACATGGTTTAGATATACTTTATTGTCAATGTTATTTAGGTAGCAAGTGTCAACTGAATGCTTAACATAAACTTTCTTTAAATTTGCATAATTCTATATACACATAAAACTATGCTTAAATAATTCAAACTCTAGAAGGATGTAAAATGAAAAGTAACAATTCTTCTTCATGCCTTCCTGGACAACTTATATTCTTCAGACATAGTGCTTTTTGTGGTTTTTACTTTTAGAAATAGAAGCTGTCTTCTCATGGGCACCTGGATAATGTACGTAATATTCTTACACCTTTTCTTTGACTTAGCAATGTTAGCCAGTACTTATTGACCTTGGATCATGAAAGATGTGGAATTTGGCTAAGCTGCATTATGTACTGCTCTGTTCCCTTTCATTAGTATTGTATTAATTTATACAAACATCCATGTGTACATTCATTCTTCTATAGGTTACCATTGTAACTTCAAAATCAACAAAGGTAGTTACATTTTTGATGTGTGTAATAATATAGCATGATCACATGATTTTTATTTTTTTTTAGATGGAGTTCTGTTCTTGTTGCCTAGGCTGGAGTGCAATGGTACGATGTCGACTTGCTGCAACCTCCACCTCCTGGGTTCAAGTGATTCTCCTGCCTCAGCTTCCCAAGTAGCTGGGATTAAAGGCATGTGCCACCACATCTGGCTAATTTTTGTATTTTTAGTAGAGAC
>NW_012116077.1:996330-1064203 GCF_000951035.1 Colobus angolensis palliatus
TTTTCCAGAGTCTCACTCTGTCACCCAGGCTGGAGTGCAATGGTGCAATATCAGCTCACTGCAACCTCCGCCTCCCAGATTCAAGTGATTCTCGCGCCTTAGCCTCCTGAGCAGGTGGGATTACAGGCATGCGCCACCACACCCAGCTAATTTTTGTATTTTTAGTAGAGATGGGGTTTCAGATTGTTGGTCAAGCTGGTCTCGAACTCCTGACCTCAGGTGTTCCACCTGTCTCAGCCTCCCAAAGTGCTGGGATTACAGGAGTGAGCCACCGCACCTGGCCTGGTTGGTCCTTTTAAACAGAATCTCATCAATTTTTGATTTTCATCAATTTTAAAGCACAACAATAATAATAATGGATATTTAAAGTATGCATAGATTATGGCCATCCTCTTGATTTCAGAAATGTTAAAATGTGAAACAAATGAGCATCTTGAAATACAAGAAAGACTCATTATAGGCCGTACCTAGTTTCCGTTTTATTGGAATGTATGATACTGACAGGTGTTTTGAAATATCTTAATTTTGGTAAAGAAGTATCCTCTGTATTTCATTTCTAGAGTTTTTGAAAATTAGGGATACACTCCAGTTTTGGGGTACTGAAAAAAATTTGTAAAAGGAAAAAATAAAATTAGGGATGATACAGTTTTCAAATGTTCTTTAGCAAGCTCAAGATCTTCATCTAGTTTTTTTTCTTTTGAGCTACTGATATGGAGAAAAATATGAATAATTTTCCTAATATTAAGCCAATCTTACTTTATGGGAATGGTCCCCACAAAGTTATGATTATGATGTATAATTCTTGTAATGTCCTCCTAGATTTGCTTACTTCATTTTTATTTAGGTTTTTACATTTCCATAAATGGAATTGATGTATAGTTGCTTCTCTTTATGTGATTTTTATCAGTTTTCAGAATCACCATTATGCTGGATTTATGCAAAGAATCAGGAGCTTTCCTTAATTCTTTATATTTCTGCACAAATAAACATCCGATTGATATATTCCATGAAGATTATAAAGGAGTCATTTATCAAGCCACTTTAGGACCAGCACTCCTTGAGGGATGGAGTTGGGTGGGTGGGGTAGTTTTTTATTTCTTCCAAATGTTTTAGTTTATTAGGCCCTTTTTGGTGTTTATTTTAACAACAAAACCTGTAAATCTACCTATATCTTCACCAGTCCCCTCCTCCTTCCATCCTATTAGAATGGAAAAGGTCACCCTTCTCCTAAGGCCAACACTCTGTACCTGTATTTTGGATCTCATTTCTTTTCCTTTATCCAAATCTTTTCTTAGACTACGGAGTATGTCTTGTTTTCCTGTCTTTTTAGGCTTTCCCTCTTTTAAGGGCCAATATCCATCGGCATTTAAACATGTTCAAACCTTAGCTTACAAAATACAAGTCCCAGCCTTCAAGATTGCTTTTTCTTTAAGCTTCCTCTTTCCCTTTGCAGTAAGACAACTTGACAGAATTTCCTTTCTCCATTACCTTCTCTTCTTGTTATATGTAATTCCATTTAAGTCTCTCTTCCTCATCCACCTACCCACCATGAACCCAAAACTACCTTTGCTCAGGTATGCAGGAAGCACTTATCAGGGAATGTGAAAGTTGAATTTCAGGCTTTGCCTGTTTTGTTAGGCAATTCTTTTCAATATCTTTTGCTGGGAGAAGGAGTAAAGAAATGAGGCGGAAGGGGAGATCAGATCAATGAGGTTTATTTATCTTTTTATTTATTTATTTATTTTTTTGAGACAGGATCTCATTCTGTTTCCCAGGCTGGAGTGCAGTGGCAATAGTCACGGCTTGGCTCACTGCAGGCTCGACCTCCCAGGTTTGGGTGATCCTCCCACCTCAGCCTCCTGAGTAGCTGGGACTACAGGCGCATAGCGCCACACCCAGCTGAGTTTTTGAGTAGAGATGAGGGCTTGCTATGTTGCACAGGTTGATGTCAAACTCCTGGACTCAAGTCATCCACCTGCCTTGGCTTCCCAAAGTACTAGGACTACAGGCATGAGCCACCACACCAGGTGTATTTTTTTTTTTTTTTTTTTTTAGGATAGGAGAGTCTAGAGTATGTTTGTATGTTGATTCATTAGAAAGTGAAAAATCTTGATACAGGAGGAAGAGAAGCAGTAACTGTAGGATCAATGTTCTCATGGATATGAGAGGGAATGGTAACATGTGTTCAGTGAAGGGTCAGCCCGGTGAAGGACTTGGGTGTTCTCCCATTGTTATAGGAAGGAAGGCAGAGAAAGCCAGGATAGGTGCCAGCAAGTTCCATGAGCTCCTGTCCCATGGCCTTTATATTCTCAGAGAAGTAAGAAGCAAGGCTTGCCTATCTGTGTTTTCTAAATTTTCACTAATGGAAAGAAAATATTTGTGTCATTAAAGAAATAAAATTCAGCTTGGCATGGTGGCTTACACCTGTAATCCCAGTATTTTGGGAGGCGGAGGTGGGAGGATTGCTCGGGCCCAGGAGTTAGAGACCAGCCTGGGAAAAATAGTGAGACCCAGTCTCTACAAAAAATAAATTAACTGGGCTGGTGGCACATGCCTGTAGTCCCAGCTACTTGGGAGGCTGAGGTAGGAGGGTTGCTTGAACCCATGAGGTGGAGGCTGTAGTGAGCCAAGAATATACCACTGCACTCCAGCCTGGGCAACAGAGCAAGACTCTGTCTCAGAAAAAAAAAAAAGAAATAACATTTTAATGCTACAGTTTTGAGTATAGATAGTTTTAGATTGTGGGAAGGCATGTTTACTAGGGAACTGGAGTAAGATTACCGCTGTGCCAAGTCCAATTTTATTTCTTTAATGACACAAATATTTTCTTTCCATTAGTGAAAATTTAGAAAACACAGATAGGCAAGCCTTGCCTCTTACTTCTCTGAGAAAATAAAGGCCATGAGGTAGTATTGAGTGTCCATGTGATACGTATGCCCCTCATTATAAGTGGATCTAGACAGCTGAATTTGGTCTTTTTTTTTTTTTTTTTTTTTTGAGATGGAGTCTCGCTCTATTGCCCAGGCTGGAGTGCAGTGGCTGGATCTCAGCTCACTGCAAGCTCCGCCTCCCGGGTTTAAGCCATTCTCCTGCCTCAGCCTCCCGAGTAGCTGGGACTACAGGCGCCCGCCACCTCGCCCGGCTAGTTTTTTGTATTTTTTAGTAGAGACGGGGTTTCACAGTGTTAGCCAGGATGGTCTTGATCTCCTGACCTCGTGATCCGCCCATCTCGGCCTCCCAAAGTGCTGGGATTACAGGCTTGAGCCACCGCGCCCGGCCCATTTGGTCTTATTTTTACAGCAGTCCACTTGGTATGGTAAAGGAAGAGAATGGCTGGACTGTTGGCCTTTGGGGTTTTGCCAGCTGAAATGATGAAGTGAGTGAAGTTCAATAATTGATGGTGTTTGAAAGGGAAAATAACCCGAAGAGGGAGAGTGAGGAGTTTGACATGAAACTTGGGGAAGGTTAAGTCTGCCATATGATTGAGCTAGTATGGAGTCAGGGAACAAAGAGGTCAGAGGGGCTAAGGAATACCCACTTGCACATTGACAGAAGTGGTGGTGGATACATAGATGGGAGCTTGGTGCTTCATTCCAAGCTCCTGAATATTCACTGAGGGAATAACCCTCAGTGAAATTAGTATTTACAGTTCCAAAGATAACAAGTGAGAAATGGGACTAGGTCATAAACTAGGCTATTCAAAAAAGAAATATGAAAGTAGATTTACATCTCCATGGATGAAGTTTCCATTAGAAATCTTTGAACAAGAAATTCCACTCCTAGTAGTTTATCCCACAGAAATAAATCAGGCATGTAGGCAATGTGTTAGGATGCAGGCCAAATGTCCAACCATGTGGAATTGAGTAAATAATTATGTCACTTCCATTCAGTGGGATGACGTATTATCCTTTAAAATAACATTTCAACAATCTGTTCAAATATATGATTGTTTGATGTTATGTTAATAATGTATAAAATATTAAAAATTTCCTCCAAAGTGGCACATACATATTTATGCATAGTAAAACCATCTGGACCAGGGTAAGTACCAGAATGTTGATAGTGGATTTATAAATTATGTGATATTACTTTTTGCTATTCTGTGTCTTTTTTATGTTTTATATGATGAACATGTATTATTTGCGTAATTAAAGAACAAAACATAAAATAAGAACCATTACACCTATAATCAATATAAATTTTGTATACATCTTCATTGTAGATAAATTAAAGCCTGCATTTGACTTGTCTTTTTGAGAGCCTTCCACCACCCAGTTGTTTTCTCAACTTTATCTCATGCTTCTGTCTTCCAGGTGCCCTAATCCGGAGTCTTATGGCTTTTCTCCCTGTTCCCCTAACTTGACTTGCGTTTTCTCTCCTCGCTTGCCGTCTCCCTGCCAGTCCCCAAATACCAACCCCAACTCCAACCTATTTATCAGGTAAAATCTTTGTCTTCTTTCAGAGCCCAGGTCAAAATAACTTCCTCCAAGAAACTGTCTTTTGTCTTCTCAGTCTGAAATTCTCTTCCTCCTGAGAATTCTCAGAAACCAATTTTTGAACCTTTTAAAATTGTTTATTACAGTTTGCCTTGAATTAGTTTTTAAAAATCTTTTATTCCTCTTTGATCTTTTATTCCTGGATGGCAGAAACAGTACATTAAATCTTGTGGGTGAGCAAATAACATTTTAAGACACATTTAGAAAATATGTGACTGACTGGCGTGGAGCTTGGGGAAGCTCCCTAAAGCAGGGAAAGGGTGAGTGAGTGAGAGTCCCTGGGGGATCCAAACTTCTGCCATGGACTTTTGCAGTCCTGGGCATGGGAGAATCCTCTTGATGCCCCTGGGCCTTCAGACTGACACAGAGAGACATCTAGAGTCTTTGCAGAGGCACTGCTCAAGCCCACGTGGAGCCCCACAGACTTGGATCTCTGAGAAGCCTAGCACTGTAGCCCTGATAGAGGCTGCGGCCACAGTGCTGCAGAGGCCAGACTGCCCTGTTGCTTCTTGCTAGGCAAGGCTTGCTGACTTGAGCTTCCAGCACAGCAACCCCACCCCTGCCCGAATACTGTGGGCAGTTGTGGTTCTGGATTCCTTTGAGAAGTGTCCAGACTGCAGACTTTGACCCCATTGCGCCTCACCAGACAGGGATTGCCACCTTGAGCTTCCCGCACAGTGGCCCCACCACCACCTGAACACTGTGAGCAGCCTTAGACCTGTGCTCCTCTGGGAAGTGACCACACTGCAGATCATGTGATTCTCTGCCCCTGCTGCTCCTTTCCAGGCAGGGCTTGCCAGCTTGGGCTCCCAGTGCAGTGGTCCTGCCCCCAGCCTGAACATGGCTCTGCATTCCTCTGGGGCAGAACTTCCGGAGGTAACAGACATGGTTTGACACCTTTGCATGCCACCAACAGCAAAGTCCAGTATCACTTGGGTGGGAGGGAAGTGCAAGTGGGGCACATGCTCCACAGCCACCAGTCTCCATTGACACCACGGAGGGATCCTACCCTCCCCAATGAAAGGCCCACACTACAGCCAGCTTGCCCCTGCCCAAACATTTCACCTGAGGCTAAGAGCCCTTCTGAAAACCCACCCCCCACAGGCCTGTGATATTCCCTTGGACTCCTACCACCTAAGCGCCCCACCTGCCCCCACCTGAGCTTGTCCAGTGATCCGGGAACCAGCCCACTCCTCCCCATCACAGCCAGCACTTGAACTCTGAGCTCATCCTACCCAGGTCCAGCCCCTTCAGGACTCATAGATGCTGTCCCGTGGGCCATCTAGGGGCCTGGGAACTGAGGAACTACACACCCCATTCCAACTCTGTTAGCATCTGACCATTTCCCTAGGGCACAAGGTTGTACTGACCTAGCCAACCGACACCACCATAACCAACATCCATTCACATAGGCCCAAAGATGAAGTCCTCTCTTTAAAAGAAGCAGCAGTACTGCCACATCAGAGGGCAGGAGTGCCATAAAGCTATCTGTATCAGGTTGACTGATGAGGTTATGCCCTGAAACCACACCCACAGAGTGTTGCAAAACAGGCATTTCCTGTGACATTCAACCACATTGTGGTC
Organism: Colobus angolensis palliatus; assembly: GCF_000951035.1. Taxonomy (NCBI): domain Eukaryota; kingdom Metazoa; phylum Chordata; class Mammalia; order Primates; family Cercopithecidae; genus Colobus; species Colobus angolensis. The sequence continues at coordinate 1,002,411 of NW_012116077.1, forward strand.
CAGAGATAAGCTACAGTGTGCATCTGAATTGGGATACACAAGCCCCGGAACAGAGCTGTGGTAGAGAAACAGATCAAGTTCCTACCTATCTAGGACAGGGAGCTGGTGCAACTCCCTCATTCCCCTGCAGAGACCTCAGTGCACTTCACCAGGAGCTCCTCCCAGCCACTCCTATTAGTGCACCATCAAGGTATTCATGGGTGAGCCAGGGGCTCCAGCTCTGCCCAGCTATGGTCCCCCACCCCCGTGTAACAGGAACCTCAGGACCCTGGGCACTCCACTGTCTAGGCCTTCACTTGAAACAACAGGATGCACCTCACAGTAAGCAAAGATCAGGTACATACTCACCTGCTTGTGCCACAGCTGGTTCTTAGCTGCAGCCGCCATCTACTGGTTTGTAGGTTGAACTGCATAGCTCCATGTGAAACCTGCTGACAGAAGTGCACAAGGCTATAGAAGCAAAGCCAAAACATCCTACCCAACACGTTTCTCTCCAGATGGGAAGAAACCAGCATAAGAATTTCAGCCATCATGAAAAATCTGAATGCTGAGACATCACCAGAGTATTACTCTAGCTCTCCAGCAATGGCCTCTAATGAAAATGGAAACTTGGAAATGACAGATAAAGAATTGAAAGCATGAGTTGCAAGGAAGTTCAACAAGATCCAAGACAAGGATTTGCCATGGACCTTTGCAATCCTGGGCTTGGGAGAACCCTCTTGACACCCCTGGGCCTTCAGACTGACACAGAGAGGCACCTGGAGTCTTTGCAGAAGCACTGCTCCAGCCTTCATTTCCTGGATTGCTTTAGAAGTTTATTTGTGTCGAAATCAACCCGCACTTAAAAGTCACAGAACAGCAAGTTGGATAAAAGTATAAGACCCTACCATCTGTTGCCTTCAAGAGACCCATCTCATATATAATGACACCCATAGGCTTAAAGTAAAGGGTTGGAGAAAGATTTATCATGCAAACAAAAAACCAAAAAAGAGAAGGGGTCACTATTCTTATATCAGATAAAACAAACTTTAGACCAACAACAGGATAAAAAGACAAAGAAGGGCACTAGATAATGATAAAGGGTTCAATTCAACAAGAAGATTTAACTATCCTCAATATATACACACCCAACATTGGAGCACCCAGATTCATAAAACAAGTACTTCTAGATCTATGAAAAGCTTGACAGCTACACAATAATAGTGGGGGACTTCAACACCCCACTGACAGTATTAGACAGATCATTGAGGTAGAAAAGTAACAAAGAAATTCTGGATTCAAATTCAATGCTTCTCCAGTTGGATCTAATAGAACATCTACAGCACACTCCATCCATCAACCACAGGAAAAAAAAAAAAAAAATATATATATATATATTACACTTCTCTCATCTACACACAGATGAGAAAACTAAGCATGTGGTCAGCCATAAAGCAAGTCTCAATAAAGTATGCTAATCATACTTTCATATCACAGTGGAATAAAAATAGAAATAAATACCAAGAGGATTTCTCAGCACCACACAATTACGTGGAAATTAAACAACTTGCTCCAGAATGACTTTTGGCTAAACAACGAAATTAAAGCACAAATAAAAAATTTCTTTGAAATAAATGAAAACAGAGATACAACATACAAAATATCTTGGTTTTAGCAAAAGCAGTGTCAACAGGAAAATTTATAGTGCTAAATACCTACATCAACAAGTTAGAAAAATATCAAATTAACAGCCTAACATCACACCTAAAGGGACTAGAAAAACAAGAACAAACTAACCCCAAAACTAGTAGAAGAAAATGAATAATTGAAATCAGTGCAGAAGTGAACAAAATTGAGACTCAAAACTTCACACAAAGGGCCAATGAAACAAAAAGTTCATTCTTTGAAATAATAAGATCAATAGACCACTAGCTAGATTAACAAATAATAAAAGAGAAGACCCAAGTAAGTGCAATCAGAAATGACAAAGGTGACATCACCACTGATCCCTCAGAAATACAAAAGTTCCTCAGAGACTATTATGAACATCTGTGCACACAAACTAAAAAATCTAGAGGAAATGGGTAAATTTCTGGACACGCACAACCTTCCAAGATGGAATCAGAAGAAATTGAAATCCTGAACAGTGGCATATCAAGTTCCACAATTGAATCAGTAATAAAAAACCTATCAACCAAAGGAGCCCCAGATCAGATGGATTTGCAAACAAATTCTACCAGACATACAAAGAAGAGATGGTACCAATTCTGCTGAAACTATTCCAAAAAATTGAGGAGGGGGGACCAAAACCTGGCAAAGACACAACAGAAAAAGAAAATTACAGGCCAGTATTCCTCACGAACTTAGATGCAAAAATCCTCTACAAAATACTAGCAAACTGAATCCACAGCACATCAAAATTAATTCACTACAATCATGTATGCCTCATTCCTGAGATGCAAGATTGATTCAACATATGCAACTCAATAAATGTGATTCACCACATAAACAGAATCAAAAACAAAAACCATATGATCATCTCAACAGACAGAAAAAGCTTTTGATTAAATCCAACACTCCTTCATGATAAAAACCCTTCACAAACTAGGCATTGAAGGAAAATCCTTCAAAATAATAAGAGTCATCTATGACAAAACCACAGCCAGCATCATACTAAATGGACAAAAACTGGAAGCATTTCTCTTCAGAACTGGAACAAGACAAGGATGCCCACTCTCACCACTCCTCTTCAACATAGTACTGGAAGTCCTTGCCAGAGCTATCAGGCAAGAGAAATAATTAAAGGCATCCGAGTGGGAAAAGAAGAAGTCAAATATCTCTCTTCACTGATGATATGATTATATAGCTAGAAAACCTTAAGTACTCTGTGGAAAGGCTCCTAGAGCTGATAAATGACTTCAATACAGTTTCAGGATACAAAATTAATGTACAAAAATCCATAGCATTTTTATACACCAATAACATTCAAGCTGAGAGCCAAATCAAGAATTCATTTCCATTTACAATAGTCACAAAATAATAAAATACCTAGGAATACATCTAACAAAGAAGTTGAAAAATCTCTAAAAGGAGGAACCATAAAACACTGCTGAAAGAAATCATAGGCTGGGTGCAGTGGCTCATGCCTGTAATCCCAGCACTTTGGGAGGCTGAGGCGGGCGGATCACCCGAGGCCAGGAGTTCGATACCAGCCTAGCCAACATGGTAAAACCCTGTCTCTACTAAAAATACAAAAATTAACCAGACGTGGTGGTGTGTGGCTGTAATCCCAGCTACTTGGGGGGTTGAGGCAGGAGAATCACTTGAACCCAGGAGGTGGAGGTTGCATTGAGCTGAGACCACGCCACTGCACTCCAGCCTGGGTGACAGGGCAAGACTCCATCTCAAAAAAAAGAAAAGAAAAATCATAGACATATTAGGTAGTTTTGTGTTGCTATAAAAAATACCTGAGACTGGGTAATTTGTAAAGAAAAGAGATTTTATTTTGGCTCATGGTTCTGCAGGCTGTACAGGAAGCATGGTGCTAGCATCTGCTTCTGGTGAGGGCCTCAGAAAGCTTACATTAATGGCTGAAGGCAAAAGGAAGTCAGCATGTCATATGGTAAGAGAGGGAGCAAGATGGTGCGGGGTGTGTGGGGCGGTGTTCCACACACTTTTAAACAATCAGATCTTCCATGATCTCAGAGTGAGAAGTCACTCATCAACAGGGGAATGGTGCTCAGCCATTCATGAGGGACCTGCCGCCATGATCCAATCACCTCACACCAGACCCTATCTCCAACATTGGGAATCACATTTTGACATGAGATTTGGAGGGGGCAAACATGCAAACCATATCAACAGATGACATAAACAAATGGAAAAACATTCCATACTCATGGATTGGAAGAACCAATATTATTAAAATGGCCATACTGCCCATAGCAATATTCAGATTCAATGCTATTCCTATAAAATTACCAATGTCATTCTTCATAGAAACAGAAAGAAACCTCAAAAATTCATATGGAACCAAAAATGATCCAAAATAGGCAAAGCAATCCTAAACCAAAAGAACAAAGCTGGAGGTATCGCACTGCCTGACTTCAAGCTATGCTACAAGGCTACAGTAACCAAAATAGCAAGGTACTGGTACAAAAACAGACACAGACCAATGGAATGGAGTAGAATACTCAGAAATAAAGCCACACTTCTACAACCATTTGATCTTCAACATAGTGGACAAAAACACACAGTGGAGAAAGGACTCCCTGTTCAGTAAATGGTGCTGGGATAGCTGGCTGGCTAGCCATATAAGTAAGAGTGAAACTGGACCCCTACATTTTACCATATACAAAAATTAAATCGAGGTGAATTAAAGACTTAAATGTAAGACCACAAACTATAAAAATCCTAGAAGAAAACCTAGGAATTATTATTCTGGACACAAACCTTGCAAGGAATGTATAACTAAGTCCTTAAAAGCAATTGCAACAAAACAAAAATAGATAAGTGGGACCTAATTAAACTAAAGAGCTCCTGCACAACAAAAGAAATGATGAACAGAGTAAACAGACAACTTACAAAATTGGAGAAAATATTTGCAAACTAGCCATCTGACAAAGATCTACTATCCAGAATCCACAAGGCACTTAATTCAACAAGCAAAAATCAAATAATCTCATTAACAAGTGTGCAAAGGACCAGAACAGACTTCTCAAAAAAATACATACAAGTGGTCAACAAAATATGAAAAAATGCTTAACATCACCAATCACAGAGAAATGAAAATCAAAACCACAATGAAATATCATTCCACGCCAGTCAGATGGCTATTATTAAAAAGTCAAAAAATAACAGATGCTGGTGAGGTTGTGGAGAAAAGTGAATGCTTATACACTGCTGGTGGGAGTGTAAATTAATTCAGCCACTGTGGAAAGCAGTCTAGAGATATCTCATAAAAACCTAAAATAGAATTACAATTTGACCCACCAATCCCATTACTAGGTATATACCCAAAGGAAAAATTATTCTACCAAAAAGACATGCACTCGTACATTCGTTGCAGCACTTTTCACAATGGCAAAGACATGGAATCAGTGGTGGATAGGATAAAGAAATGTGGTACATATACACCATGGAATACTATGCAGACATCAAAAAGAATGAAAATCATGTTCTTTATAGCAACATTGATGCAGCTGGAGGCCATTAACCTAAGTGATTTAATATAAGAACAGAAAACCAAATACTACATGTTCTCACTCTACAAGTGAGAGCTGAAAAGTGAATACACATGGACGTAAAGATAGGAACAATAGGCACTGTGGACTATCAGAAAGGGGAGAGAGGGAGGAGGCCGAAGGTTGAAAAACTACCTGTTAGGTTCTGTGCACACTAGCTGGGTGATGGGATCATTTGCATCCCAAACCTCAGCACCATGCAATATGTCCATCTAACAAACCTGCACATGTATCCCCTGAACCTAAAATAAAAATTGAAATAAAAACCCCAAAATCACCAACTGAATAACTAATTAATTTAAAGAGTCACGCATGGACCACTGATGTTCATGTCATAGCACAAGAATTATGATTCATCCAACACTGCATCTGAGGTCAAAATGGGAAAAATTATTTAAATGCATAGTTTACTATTGAAGCATACGTGGAAAAGTTGCAAAAAATGTATGTGACTATACAACACATAGTGAACCCTAACGTAAGTTACAGACTATAATGTATGGATATTAGTTTATCAGTTGTAATCGATGTACCATACCAATGCAAGATGCTAATGATAGGGAAAACTGAAGGTAGAGGAGAGGGAGTGTGTGGGAACTCTCTGTACTTCCTGCTCAATTTTCCTAAGCTCCTCTTAAAGTATAAAAGATGAAGCTCAGGCATTATGATATCATCAGCCCATGTCTATGATGTGTTTGTCAACTGAAATATATTCACTAATGCTTATTGTAGTTGTTTAAACCATTTTTTGAACAACAATGATTTAAGCATACGTTTCTGATTTTTAAACTTTTGTTATGTTTGAAGTAATTGTTTCTTTACCTTACAGGTGGATGCTCTCTGTGATGATTGCCAACGTGATGAGCCATCAGACTCCTACACAAGAGTTTCATTAGGTGGTATTACCTCTGTAATGGATGGGGCTGACTGTGTTAATCACAAAACTTAACTTCTGTCTAGATATTGTTTGTAAAGTTACAATTTACATTTAAAAAAATTTTAAATGGATTTTTACCTATTTTATTACTTTTTATTGATTAAATTTGGAGATGGTTAAAGGCACAATTTTCAGGGTCAAATTTGGAACATGCTTATTTGATAAGAGGATTTTCATACTAGAACTACTTTTCCAGTATACTTGGCTCCAATCAGCAGCTCTTTAATGTTTGAGGTCAACCTTTGGAGTTGAAAACAGTGTGAAGCAAAAGATGGATGTATTCATACACTGTTTTTTTCTAAGTTGTGCTATTATCTGTTGTATTTTCATTTATTGAATGCAATTACTAACATTTGTGTGATTTCATGTTCATATAGGTACTGAATTTCTAATCCAACTAAAAAATAGTACCAGTATACAGGGATACTATTTTTTAAAAATCATTCAAATGCTTTAAAATAAGGTTTGGAGATAGCTTTGTACCTTTCCGTGTACGTGTGTGTGTGTGTGTGTGTGTATTCATTGTTGAATGTTATTTGTAATTAGCAGATATTACATTGTGCTGTTTTATGTCTAAAACAATGTCAATTTGTCTATGCTATTTCACTTTAATTCAGCTCAAGGTAGAGTGCTAGATGCTGGGAAGACTAAGATAATTAAGACTTATTGAATGTTGCCTGTAGGGAACTCATAGTCTAATTGGGAGAGGCAGATGTGTAATGAATACATTATAATGATGTGATGAGAACAACATTACTGAGCAGAGGAGAGGGCGTGACTGAATGCAACAGGGAGTACTGGGAAAGACTACCTGGGGAGGTGCTCCTTGAGCTAGACTCCATGCCCTTGCAACTCCCCCACTAGGCTGGATTTTGAAAGGTGAATGGAAATAAGAATTGTATACCTGTTTAAGCCAAATCAGCTGCCATTTAGCTTGGGTACAAAAAGGGAAGTTAGCTCAGCCACACCAGGCAACTTTCTATTTTACTTTTCTTGGGTATGAAAGCCAAAATTTGAACTTAGCTGTTAACCCTGGAAGTGCCCCAAAATGATTGTTGAGTGGCAGTTAGGAATTTATGACCTGTTTAGTTAGAAATTCCCAATTCTGGAAGAAAAGGCTTTTGTGATTGCTAAGCTCCAAAGGCAATTTTTTGGTCCCTATTACCATGCCAACAGGAAAACACCACTGATGGTAGCCTCGCTGTGAGAATTCTTCTCAAAGTGGGAAAGACTTGAACATGTTTGTAATGCCAAAGGGATTGACTGAAGCTGTCGAAGACAGTTAGGAATTATGTTTGTACCACAGTATATTCCAGGTACATATTTCTGCTCTGTGAGTTTCTTAATTTCTAAGAACTTTATATTTACTATGGTGCTTTGTTCCAAATTTATATTTGTATTAGCCCTGCAAAAACAAATAATTTTATCTCCAATGTAGAACTTTTTAACTGAATTTATAATAGCATTCATGCTAATGTCAGATATTTCACCTTTGCCAGAAAGAGTTTTCACAACTTTTGTGAATGCTCTTTAGCTAAAGATCAAGTTAGGCTTATTACTAGTTTCCGTGAGGGCGAACACACACCATGTTGGAACCATGGCATGTCTCCGTAAGAGGATATTAGAAAAAAATCTATTTGAGATGTAGGAGTTGAGGTAGGATTTGAGATGTAGGATTTGAGATGTAGTTGGGTGATTTGAGGAAGGTCTACAGAAGCAGGGTATAGCTCTAGACTGGATGCTGTCACAAAGTGGAGGCAATTCTGTGATTGAATATTTTGTGGGTAGCACAGTAGCCTTGTTTTTGTCTGCGCTTAGACAAAATTCTGAAGTGATTTTATTTTGTTCTTTTTTTGTCATGATCTCAGAATAATTTTCCTTGAGGTTATATCCTATGAGATTGTTTATGTCCAACAGAAAAACATGATGGTTTGGCTGTGGGTGTCAGTCCAGCTAGTTATAACATTGAGGTCTAGCTGTGAACATCAGATGAATTTTGGACTTGAGAGGCTGTTTTTTTTTTTTTTCTTTTTTCACTTTGATTCCATGATTTGGATGGAAAGAATCAAACTATTATTGGAATTCACTTAACTCTTTTTTCCTTTTTTTTTTTAGACGGAGTCTCCATCCGTCACCCAGGCTGGAGTGCAGTGGCTGGATCTCAGCTCACTGCAAGCTCCGCCTCCTGGGTTTATGCCATTCTCCTGCCTCAGCCTCCCGAGTAGCTGGGACTACGGGCACCCGCCACCACGTCCGGCTAGTTTTTTGTATTTCTTTAGTAGAGACGGAGTTTCACTGTGTTAGCCAGGATGGTCTCGATCTCCTGACCTCGTGATCCGCCTGTCTCGGCCTCCCAAAGTGCTGGGATTACAGGCGTGAGCCACCGCGCCCGGCCCTCTTTTTTCCTTTTTAATGCATCTTACATCATTTAACTGCTTGCAAAAGTCTTATCCTAATACAGCTAACATATTAACAGCTGTTTCACTTTTCTCACATACCTAATAAAAATTGGAATAACAGATTTTTGAAATTATGTTGGAGCAGATTTTTAAAAATCATACATTAGAGAATTACTTGTAAATGTACTTTTTGTAGCTTCCCATGTTAACTTGTGATCTTCAGGCACTTTGTTCTTAAAATATCTACTAAGTTATAAAGTAAATGCTTCAGCAAATTTGGGTCCTCTGGTTTTCCTGTGGTTCAGCGATATCACTATGGCCCCCATAGTGGAGAGTAAATGTTGACAGATTGTCTTGGGCTGCCATACAAAATATCACAGACTGGACTTAAGCAACGGAACTTTATTTTCTCACAGTTCTGGAGGCTAGAATTCCAAGATCAAGGTTCTGGTGACTTGGTTTCTGATGAAGGCTCTCTTCCTGACTTGCAGGCAGCTGCCTTCTTTCTGTATCCTCACATGGCTTTACTCAGTGCATGTGCAAAAAGAGAACAAAAATTATTTTTTAAGATCGTTGTAATGTTGAGAATAGGCTGAATAGGCAAGGGTGGATTTGCAAGAGAAGTTAGGAGTCTGTTGCAATAGTCCTGGTGAGTGATGATGGAGACTTGGACAAGGTTAGCAGAAGTGGAAACTGTAAGGATTGATTTGATTCTGGATATATTTTGGAGGTAGAGGTGAAAGTATTGGCTGATTAATTGGACATTTGATATTAAGGAAAGAGGAGTCAAGGGTTACTCCAAAGTTTTTTATTTGAGCAATGGTAAAGGAAGAGCTTCCATTTTTGAGATGTGGAAAGAGTGAGGAGCAAAATTAGGTGCATGTGAAGAACAGCAAGAACTCAGCTTTAGACATAATTTGAATAAGCATTTGGATATATGAATCTGAGGTTTAGTAGAGCAGCACATATATACATTTTGGAGTTATCATCTTATGGATACTATATAAAGCCACACAAAAGGAATAGATATAGGAAAAAGTAAAGAGTGAGAGAGAAGAGGTTTATTACATGTCTTGGGTTAATCGAAAATTTAGTTGTGATTGAATTGAGGAGTAATAAATAAAGGACTATGAAGGAACTAGAAAATGCTGGATCATAGGGTGTAGAAATATTTAATTTTAGTAGATATTGCCAGCTTTCTGAAGTGGTTGTAGCAATTTACACTTCCAGTAGCAATGTTTGAAAATTACATTTGCTCCAAATCTTCTCTGGTACTTTTGTATCTTGTGACTCACTTTTAACTTGTTGTTAACATCTGTAAATATTTGTTTATAACTGTAAAATGTAAGATATATGTGTATGTATCACCTGTCAAAAACAACAGAGAAAATGCTTCTTTCTTTCTGTAGCAATGTGTCCTACTGCTAATGCTACCACTAATAGCAATCAACATTTATTTGATGCTTGTATTAGTCAGGGTTCTCTAAAGGGCAGAACTAATAGGATGTGTGTGTGTGTGTGTGTGTGTGTGTGTGTGTGTGTAAAGGGGAGTTTATTAAGTATTAACTTACATGATCACAAGGTCCCACAATAGGCTGTCTGCAAGCTGAGGAGCAAGGAGAGCCAGTCCGAGTGATATGTCAACTCTGAGGCATATTAGCATACTTTCAATGCAGGGTTCTTGATCATCTCACCTTCACTGGGGTGTCACACTGGTCTCCCTAGATTGTGCTAGGGCCTGGGGATCAGGGAGTAGTTGGCTGGCTTAAACCATGTTTTCTGCAGGTGGGACAGAAATGACTGAGAATACAGGGACCTGCCACCATGAGTTTCTGGGGCTCCAGTGTTTTATGGTAGAACTTCCAAATGGCATGCCGTGAATGAGTTGCAGATGTGCTAATGTTAAATGTCCCTCAGCTCATTTAGGGATACAGGCAATGAAGAAAAGGAAATAAGACAGTGATCTTGGGCAGGGGTTGGCAAACTATGGCCCTTGGACTAAATATGGCCTGCTACCTCCTTTTGTTAAAAACAGATTTGTTTAGATATATCTCACATGACTTATAATTCACCCATCTGAAGTGAACCATTCAATGATTTTTTTAGTGTATTTGCAGTGATGTGCAACCATCACTACAACCTTAATTTTAGAACATTTTCACTCCTGCTTAAAAACACTTCATAACAGGAATATAAATAAGATTCTACATTTCATATTTTTGATAGAGTCACAAACATATTCACTCTTTTGCTTGCATTTAAAAATTCAGCTCTTCAGGTGGTTCTGGAGCCCTGTAAACACTGAGATACTTTGCAATCAATTGGTCACAGACGTGGCATCAGATGTCACTTGCGATCTGAATGTCAAATCTTCTTTCCTACCCAGGTGTGTTCCCAAAGTTCCTTAAGTGCATAAACAGTTACATACTGCAGCCTATCCTGGCCCAAGTTCAATCGCCAAACTCTTTATCCAAAGGGGACATTAACTGATCTTACGACATGCTTCATGTTTTTCTATTGCTTTGTTCTTGTTGATGGCATTCATTCTTTTCTAGAGTTTCAAATCCGTCAGTGTAAACATTCCATCTATTTTAGGCTAAAGGAAAACATAAATGTAAAATGGAGACTTAAACTACTAACAGAAAATGTCACTCTAGTGGCTTAAAGAAGTAGAAGTTTTCTTAATGAGTTATGTGAAAAAGAGTTATACTGGACTTTTCTAGTGGAACTATTCCTGTTCTCCTATAGAAGCTGGAACTTTATGTATATCACTTTGATTACCTTCTCTTTTGTTACATAATGAGTCTTCTATTCATCTCTAAGTCATTCTCACGGAGCTACATTCATCCATATCGCAAACCAGCATATTGTCCTCAACAGTATGTGCCCCTCTGTTTAGGAATTATTTGAAATGCTGTTTTGGGTGTTGGGAATTTTGTAAGGGACTGAGGAGTTAGGTGAGCAGATGACAGCAATAGCCATTGACAGCTGGGATATTACCATTAACGTGATTTCATTCTAGCACTAGTTCAACCATTGGTGGCCACCAGTGGCTCTTCTCAAGCTTGTGATGAATGTCCAGTAAGAAATTTTCAAGTGAAGATGAGGCTTACAATTCTTGACTCCACTGTCCCCCCGCCCCGACCTATATATGGTGTCTTTCCTCAGCCCAGCTCTATATAAGAATGTTTGTGAAGCGGCCATGGTCTCAGAAAACTGGAGATTTTGTGACCTTCCACAGATCAGAGAATACTTAGGACCAGTTCACCCTGGCAACTTAACTCTCCCAGAATGATTTTAAGTGGTAGTGAGAGATGCTTAGCTTGGATGGAGAGGGATAGGGCCTATGGAAAGTGACATTGCACAGGAGCAAGACGAAATAAGCACCCTCAAGAAGTAGGTAGGACCTGTAGGTCAAGAACAGAAAGAACATTTTGAGATTGGGGGTGAGGAGCAGTACATCTCATATATATTCTCAACTCAGGATTAACAAGTATAATTAAGTAAATAAATAAATGTGCAGGTTATATGTTTGCTATTCATTAAAATAAATACATAAAATAATAAAGCTTTTTCTTGTTTTCCATGACAGCAGAGCCTTTTGGAACTGGAGACAATCTTGAAGACTGTGAGTAAAGACAGAGCATGGAGATAATCATTCCATTTGTTGAAGTTTTTTTTTTTTTTAATATGCTAGGCCCCATGCTCTACACTATTTGCAGCATCTTGCTTAATAATCAAAACCTGTGTTGGTAGATATTTCAAGTAATTTGTTTTAAGTCCTGTAGCTAATATGCTCAGTCTGGCACGATACTCATGTCTGGCTTATGCCAGACTACGTGCCCCGAATCAGTATAATGTGCTTCTTATAACAGTAATATAGTTGTGCCAGCATGAAAAAAAAATTCCGAGCTTCTGAGATACTGGGGCTTAAGGTAGTGAGGCCCAAGGGAACTGTGCTTCATCAGCTGCTGAGGCAGTCTTCTTGAATCCCTCACTCTCTTAATTTGGCTGTACACTCACTCAGACCATACCTCCTAAGCCAATGACCCTAGATTTGTCCTCATCTTTTAGTCTTTAAAATTCACTCTCCCTCAGATTTTCTTCCTAGGCACCTTATAAGAGTAAGTCTCAGTCTTTAATAAACCATTGCCTTCAGAGTGTGATTGATTATAAGGTAGCACTAAGACTCCATTTTAGTAGAGTATGACTTTGATCAAAGGACTGAATTTAGTGGGAGAATGTCAGTCAGTGTGTAGGCTAGCAAGATATTTTAGAGATTCCTCTTTGTTTCTGCTTTGCCCATGCTCTGTTTGGGCATTCACCATGATTCTGTAATGCATATTTCATATGCAACAGAGAGATAGGTATTGGTTCAATTCATACCTTTGAGGTGAAACATTTTCATATATCCAAGCACGAGCACACTGACTAGTGGGAATTAGCTGACAGGCGAGCTACAAAGGACAGAGATATCCAGGATGGGTTGTAGGGATTGGGGAGAGCACTTTACTCTGATCTCTACTGCCCCACATACTTCTTTCCTCATGTTACACACTGAGTCCAGAAGACCCACTAACTTTACCTTAAGAGGCCAAGGGGAAGTGAACTAATGGTAAAGCTGAACAAAAGCCAGTTAAAATCCAAAACGCATAAAACTTTCCATTACGATGGCCACAAAACATATTTACCCTTTCCAATGGACCCTGTACTGAACAATTAGCCTTATTTATCTCTTTTCATGCTTATGGGGGGCCAGGTACTATTATTATGTCTCAAAAAGTTTAGTAACTTCCCCAAGGATATGTAGCTAGTAAACTACAGAGAAACTGTCCAGCATTGGACCAACCAAGGATGACCACAGAACACCTTCTCAAGCAGGAGATGAGGGTCAAGTAATGAATTTTTATGAAAATTCAAATGAGCCATGTTCCATTTCTTGTGTGACAATGTTCAGAGCTGTGTGGATATGCTCTTCAGTGAAATAGTGAAAATTATTTTAAGAAACAACCATTTCGTTTCTGGAAATTTTCTTAAGGGCATACAACAAATGAATACACATTTAGCCAAGAAAAGCTAACACTCAATAAAAACAGCAAGAGTCTGTAGCATTTGAAACATAATCCTTTCCCTTCTTCCTTCCAGCCTGTGTGATGTAAACTCCACTGCATGTAGGTACAGCCAAACACACAGGAATCATTCTGCCCCAGCTCCCATTCAGAGAGATATGTCATCTTCCCACTATAGGCAGGACATTAGCATTCCTCATCCTGCACTCAAATATCTATTGTAGAGGTGTAGAGGCTAAGATCTGTGTGAGTGTGGCAGAGAGGTAGGGGCTTCCTTCTGCCCATCCTCTACTCATGGAACAGAGGCTCTAGCTGAGGTGCAGCATGTTGACAATATTAGAGCCCCAATCATCTTTCCTCTGGCTTGTAAGGTAGAGATTCCATACCAGGAGAGGCAAGACCAGAAGATCCAAGGCTCCTGCCCTCCCCCACCCTCAATAGGCACCCAGCATCTGAAGTAGGGATGTCACTCAGAGGTATACCACAGTTTCTGTCCACAGTTCCAAAGCTTTGACTCAGAGACTAGAGAAGAAAGAATTAAAAAAATGAACAAAGCTTCAGAAAAACGTGGAACAATATTAAACACACCAGTGTACTCCAACAGGAGTGCTAGAAAAAGAGTAGACAGAGGGGCAGAACATTTTTTTAAATGGCTGACAACTTCTCAACTATAACAAGCATTAAACTATATATCCAAGAATCTCAGTAAACTGTGAGTAGGATAAACACAAAGAGATCCATAAAGAGACACATTATAGTAGTAATGCTGAAAGCCGAAGGCAAGGAGAACATCTATAAAGCAGCAAGAGGAAAACAATTTGTGTACTTACAGAGGAACCCCAATAAGAGTAACAGCTAACTTCTCATCAGAAAAAATGGAGGCCAAAATGCAGTGAATAACTTATTCAAAGTGTTGAAAGGGAAAAAAAAATCTGTCATCCAAGAATCTTATATCCAGCAAAGCTATCTTTCAAGAATGAAGGTAAAATAAAGACATCCCCATATCAAAAAAAAACTATGAAAATTTGATGCTACCAGACATACTTTACTGAAATACTAAAGGGAGTTCTTCAAGCTGAAAGCAATTGACTTTAGATGGTAATTCAAATCCACAGGAGAAACAAAGAGCACTGTTAAACATAATTATATAATTATAAAATATAGTATAAATGCATATTCTCCTCTTAACTGACTTAAAAAGAAATTATAGAAAAAATATGGATATAATTGTATGATTGGACCTATAACATATAGAAATGTGGTATATTTGCCAAATAACAAAACAAGGAGATAGATGGGACAAAGTTCAATTTGGCTAAGATGATGACGCCAGAAGGTAAATAGAATCCTTTGGAAATAATGAAGCAAACAAAAAATGGTAAATCCGGTTAATATAACAAAGGCTAAAAATATATACTTACTCTCATTTTCTTCTCAGCTTTAAAAAAACACATAAAATTACATGAAGTAATAATTATAACAATGTAATTTTGGGTTTCTGACATACCTAGATATAATATGTATAACATTAATACCACCAAATTGTATAGAGCTATATAGAAGTAACATTACTCTATTTCACTGAAATTAATATAGTATAAATATCAAGCATATTTTTGTTTGTTTGTTTGTTTTGTTTTTGAGTTGGAGGCGTGCACTGTTGCCCAGGCTGGATTTTTGCAGTGGTGCAATCTTGGCTCATTGCAACCTCTGCCTCCCCTTCCAGGCTCAGACAATGCTCCTGCATCAGCCTCCTGAGTAAGTGGGATTACAGGCACATACCACCATGTTCAGTCAATTTTTTGTGTTTTTAGTAGAGACAGGGTTTCGCCATGTTGGCCAGGCTGGTCTAGAACTCCTGACCTCAAGTGATCCACCCGCCTTGGCCTCCCAGAATATTGGGATTACAGGCACAAACCACCATGCCTGGCCTGAGGCAGATTTTGGTAAGTTAAAATGCATATAATAAACCCTAGAAAAAAAACAAAGGAAATGCCTGAAAAATATAGAGAAAAAATAATTAATTAAGTTAAAACATTAATTAGACAATATTCACTTAATGCAAAAGAAAATGGTCAGGAAGGAATGGAAGAACAAATGACATGAAACATACAGAAAACAGAATGTAAAATGGCAGGTGCAAACCTAAGTATGTCAATAATAACATTAAATGTTAATGGATTAAACAATGTAATAAAAAGTAGAGATTGTCAGACTCCATTTTAAAAAAACCCAACCATATCCTGTCTATAAGAGACATACTTCAGATTCAAAGATACAAGTAGGTTTAAAGTTAAAGGATGGAAACATATATTTTGCAAATAACCATAAGAAAGCTTTACTGACTATTACTAATATCAGATAAAATAGAGTTTAAAACATTAAAATGTTAGTAGAGATAAAGCTGGGCATTTTATAATCATAAAAAGTTCAATACATCAGGAAAATATAGCAATTATATACATTGACACATCCAACAAGACAGCCCCAAAATATATGAAGTGAATGCTGACAAAAATAAAGGGAGAAATAGACAATTAGACAAAGATTCATGTCAGTGCTTAATGCAAAATACATTCACCTCATCCCAATTTCCCAAATGGTCTCCTCCAATTACAGTGTCAATTCAAATGTTAAAAACTCATCTAAATTTCATCAACTAAAAATCCCAAATCTCATCATCTAAACCAGATATGGGTGAGACTCTGGGGATGATTCATTTTGGGGCAAAATTTCTTTCCACGTGTGACCCTGTGAAACTTCCCAATGGCTTCCAAAATACAATGGTGGGACAAACCTAAGAAAGCATTTAAAGACATTCCCACTTAAAAAGGGAGAGAATGAAAGGAAAAAAGAAGTACCATTTCCAAGCAATTTCAAAATCCAGCCAAACTCCATTTGATGTCCATCAGTGACAGACTGGATTAAGAAAATGTGGCACATATACACCATGGAATACTATGCAGCCATAAAAAAGGATGAGTTCGTGTCCTTTGTAGGGACATGGATGCAGCTGGAAACCATCATTCTAAGCAAACTATCGCAAGAACAGAAAACCAAATACCGCATGTTCTCACTCATAGGTGGGAATTGAACAATGAGATCACTTGGACACAGGAAGGGGAACATCACACACCAGGTCCTATTGTGGAGAGGGGAGGGGAGGGATATCATTAGGAGATGTACCTAATGTAAATGACGAGTTAATGGGTGCAGTGCACCAACATGGCACATGTATACATATGTAGCAAACCTGCACGTTGTGCACATGTACCCTAGAACTTAAAGTATAATTAAAAAAAAAAAAAAAAACTCCATTTGATCTGAAAACTTGAGAATAATCCTTTATGACTGATGTTCCACAACCTGGGCTCTTGGTTCTGCATTCTGAGCTTGTGGCTCTGCCCTCAGGATCATCCTCCATTTGTCATAGAAAATATGTATATATGTGTTTGCAGGTTAGTAGTAGTTTTTTCAGTCTGTTTTCTACCTGTAGAATTTTGGAAGTACAATGGCCTTTTTTCATTTCCTCTCTTTTCTGTCATTTTCTGTATAAGCTGACAGTGTTCCTGTCAGCATAAAATTCTCAAAAATCTTGTAGGTCTTCCATGTATGTCATGGAGATTCACTTCATTAGACAAGAGGCTCTTCCACAGATCTTTCCTGGATAATCCCATATCTATTCCTGGCTTCTGCACAGATGGCTGAGAGGATTCATGAGGCAAACATGTAATCTATTCTAAGAGCCCACTATGTGACAGAATAACTTGATCCTTCTAATATACTAGTAAGAGGTTGTTCAGTCACACGCTTGACTTTCTTTCCAGAGCATGATTTTCTGACAGTGAATCTTCTAATTTTTGCATCTTTGAAATTTGGATAGGCTGAGAAATTCTCAAATCATCATGTCCTTGTTCCCATTTGCTCAATAGTTTTTCCATCAATCTTTCTAATTCCTCTCACATTTGACTATAATCAGCTAGGAGAAACACGTCTGCACCTTCAACGCTTTGCTTGGAAATTTCCTCAGCTAAATATCCAAGCTTACTGTTTACAAGTTCTGCTTCTCACATGACTGCAGGACACAAATCAGCTAAACTTTTTGCCACTATATAACAAGGATCCCCCTTCCTCCAGTTTCCAGTAACAAGGTGTTTATTTCAGAGAGAGAGAGAAATTGATTGATTTTAAAGAATTGGCTCAAGGAGTTGTGGGTACTAGCAAGTCTGAAATCTATAGGGTAGGTTGGCAAGCTAGAAACGTAAGCAGGAGTTGATACTCCAGCCTTGAAGTAGTATATCTTCTTTTTCAAGAAACCTGTTTTTGATCTTAAGACCTTTTAACTAATTGGATAAAACCCACACATATGATGGAAGGTAATCTGTTTTACTTAAAGCCAACTGATTGCAGATATTAACCACATCTATAAAACATCTTCATAAGAACCCCTAGATTAGTGTTTTATCATAAGTGAGTACAATAGCCTAGCCAAGTTGACACATAAAACTAGCCATCACCAGCATCTTCTTCCATTCTATTTTGAAGTACTCAAAAATTATGCCTAAAAAATGACAATTGAAAAATTAATTCCTGAAGAAGATAACTATCCTCAGACTCCTGATATACTGGAGAAAGGACAGCTATTTTCAAGGCCAATGTTCATGTTCTGTAAGACTGTCAGTACAAAAGTTACTGATTCTTTCCATGTGACAAAGTCATTATACATGATGATCAGGCTTACAGACATGTATGCACCGCAACATAAATGTTATACATGTGCAATTAACATTAAAAGAAAATTGCACCATGACAGCACTTGCAAAGTTCCAGGTATGCTGAGTGTGGTCTAGAAGTGGGGACTGGGTACAGCTGAAGCACAGAGCCCAGGCCAGGGACCCCTCTTGGCCAGACCCATGTGAAATTCCACACAAAGGTTAAGTATAGTACTCATTAAAGTCATCATACAGAATTTCTGCAATACCTGCAGAAACATCCATGAGGCTGGTGCCCATGTCATTGTCTGTAGGATCCTATAATACGGCCTTGGATGTGCAAAAGTATTTTAAAATATGGTAGCCTAGCCCAGGTGCATGTAGCAAGGAAGTCTGTAGACTTGATCAAGAGGTTGATGATCAAGATCCTTGTGGAAAGAGAATCTCCCCAGACTTGCTTGTGCTAGCCTTGGGCATGATGGGCCAGTTATACTATATTGCTTCTTTCTTCACACTCCATTTTCCTCTCCCTTGGTAGCTTCTGTTTGGTCTGGCTTTATATTGGAATGGGCTAGCCCTGAGATATTCCTCTCTCCTTCTCCCATGTCTGGATAAGACTTAGTATAAGTCCAAGCCAGAGGAGGACTCTGCTGTTTGTGAAAGTGTCTAAACTGCAGTGGCTTTTGTATAAGTCATTCTTTCATCTATGCTGGTGGCCCTGCCAAGGGTATTTGGGAAGTGTCAGTAATTTATAACATGTTCTGACCTTTGGAATACACTTCTGTTTGTTTTCTCTGTGTGTTAAAAAATAAATAAGCAGACTAAAATAAATGCATTTTTACCAGATTTTAAAATGGTGACTTTGGCTCTTGGGAGTATCTTCTTATTTTTTTAGAAATTTTAATGTAATTTAAATAGCAATTATTGGAGATTTAGTCATAATGAATAAGAGAAGAAGCCCTAAAATAAATTCTGACTAGTTATCTCTATTGGTTAGAAAGGTCTGATGTTCCTTTTCTTATTAGACATATAAAAATATTTAAAAATTTTAAAAACTGTCTTTGAGCATCTAACATGTATACACAGTACTTTTAGGAGACATAAAGATGAATAAGAGAAACTTCCTTTTAAATTTAATTCAAGGCCAGGTGTGGTGGCTCATGCCTGTAATCCTAGCACGTTGGGAAACTGATGGATTGCCTGAGTCCAGGAGTTCAAGACCAGTCTGAATAATATAGTGAGACCCTGTCTCTACGAAACATAAAAAAACTTAGCCAGGCATTGTGGCATGTGCCTGTAGTTCCAGCTACTCGGGAGGCTGAGTTGGGAGGATGGCTTGAGCCTGGGAGGCAGAGGTTGCAGTGAGCCAAGATCATGCCTCTGCACTGCAGCCTGGGCAACAAAGTGAGACTCTGTCTCTAAAATAGTAATAATAATAATTAATAATAAACAAAAGTAAAATAAAAATAAATTTAGCTCGAAAAAGAATACGATAAAAGATCAGTAATAACATCTAATGATATTATACTCTTCTTCTATTTTAACTAAAGTTTTTATAATTTTTCTTCTTTCTTTTAAAAAATTCAAGTTAGATAGTTAAAATAGTGCTAATTGAAAAATGCTAAGTTGGAGCCATTGCTCTCTCATCTACACCACCAAATAGTAAAGGTAGCAGGGAAAATGAGACTCAAATGCAGAGATCTGGGTGGTCCCTGTTCACAGAATAGGGAATCATAATAACTTAAAAACTAACATTACCCTTTGAATTTAGAATCCCTAAGTGTTGGTCAATTATTCTGGCCAATGGAGATGCAGGTAAGAGAAGAAACGTGGTTTTCAAGAATTTTGTAATTATAAAATAGAAAAGTATTAAGATGAATAATAAATCCATTTATAATATTTGTTTTTTTTTTTTTAAGAAAATTTTAGTGTGGCCGGGAGCAGTGGCTCAGACATGCAATCCCAGCATTTTGGGAGTCCAAAGCGGGCAGATTGCTTGAGTTCAGGAGTTCAGACCAGCCTGGCCAACGTGGTGAAATCCCATCTCTAACAAAAATACAACAAATTAGCCAAGCATGGTAGCCCATGCCTGTTGTCCCAGCTACTCAGGAGGATGAGGTGGGAGGATTGCCTGAGCCCAGGAGGCGGAGGTTGCAGTGAGTTGAGATCACGCCACTGCACTCCAGCCTGGGGAACAAAATGAGACCCTGTCTCAAAAAAAAAAAAAAAAAAAGAGAAAAGAAAAAAAAAGTTACTGAGATATCATTCAATCGAAAGTGTCAGGATAAAAATTTGGTGACAGAGTGAGTCCATCTCAGAGAGTTCCATGTTGTAAGCTTATAATAAGCACTGACCTGTCAATGGCAGCATTTTTAGATTATTTGGTAAACACTGTATCCAAGATGCTTGTTGGGCTCTTGAATGCTATCTTGAGATTTCCAAGGAGTATTTGGACAATCCTGGGGTTACTTAAACATTTACACGAGGATTTAATTTTAGTGACTACACTTGTTCATTTCTAGAAATTCTATCTGGTTCCTCATCAAATTTTATGGTCTATTATTTTGTAGTTTCCTTCAGGTTGTTTTAATATCCCAGATTCTTGGGTTGCCAATCACTGTTGAAATTTCTGATTTCTTTATGGTGATTTGTAGAGGATATCACTTGAAATTTTTAAACTCTGAACTCATTTTTAGTGTTTTTGTGCTTCTTTCCTCTGGGATTTTTGCATGATCTACATTTTGGTAGTGTACTCCAGAGAAGTTTCACACTTGCCTACACTGAGGCCCTAAGGGATTTTAGACAAGTTTTCAGTTTAACTTTGAAATCTTGTGTCTTGACAAATGTAGTGTACATTCAGACCCTACTCTCAAGCAGGTCTGGAGTTTCCCCATCCAAGGCGGCTCCTCTGCTGCTTCCCAAGCCAGTGGTCAGAGGGTTTCTTCTGCAATTTGGATTGCACTTTCAGTCTCCAGGCATTGTGCAGACACTCAATTCTAACTCCATGCCTCCCTCATCCAATCTCAAATCTTGTTCTTTTCCCTGGGTGAGACTTTAGCATCTGACCCTTTTTCTCCTTGGATTATACCTGGATCTAATGTCTTGAGTTTACTTGCATTGGCTCTGATTTCTCTATTTCAGATTTCCCTTTCTTTTGAGATTAGCTATGCCTTAATTTAAAAAATATTTTATTGGCCATTTTAGGAGTTTCTAGAATGCAAGAAGTAGGCCAGTCAGCATCAGCTCAGTCATCCATGTCACTAGAAGTCAAATAAATCAATATTGAAGTAAGCACACAAAACCTAGGATTCTCTTAATTCACTTTCAGCACAGAAAGGTGTAAAGTTGCTGCATTTGTTTGAGCAACAGGGCACTGAAATCAGGATTCATTTTTAGAGATGTTGGTCAACCAACTGATATTGTTCATTACAAACTAAACAGGTTGTTCCAGTATCCTAGATTCTTGGGTTGCTAATCATCATTTGTTGAAGTTTCTGACTGCTTATGGTGATTTATTTAGTTTTCTGTGCTTTTGATAATTTGTTCCTCTTATCACTTGAAATTTTAAAATCTGAGCTCATTTTTAGTGCTTTTATTCCTTCCTCTGGGATTCTTGCATGATCTACATTTTGGGAGAGTCCTTCAGAGGTTTCACGTTTGTGATAGGAATAGAAATTAGGTTTCATTTCAACACCATGTTAGTCAGGGTTCTCCAGAGAAATAGAGCTAATAGTATAGAGAGATATAAAGATATAAAGATAGATAGATAGATAGATAGATAAGAAAGAAAGGATTTGTTAGGGGAATTAGTTCACATGATTATGGAAGCTAAAAGGCCATCTGTAAGCTGGAGAACCAGGAAAGCTGGTAGCATAGCTTAGTTCAAGTCTGAATGCCTGAGAATCTGAGGGACTGCTCATGCAAGTCTAGGAGTCTCAAAGCCAGAGAACCCAGAGTTCTGATGTCCAAGGGCAGGGGAAGACGGGTGTCCTAGCTCTAGAAGAGAAAGAGTGAATTTGTCTTTCCTCTGCCTTTTTGTTCTATTTGGGCCCTCAACTGAACAGATGGTGCCTGCCCACAGTGCTAGAAGAGAAAGAGTGAATTTGTCTTTCCTCTGCCTTTTTGTTCCACCTGGACCCTCAGCTGAACAGATGGTGCCTGCCCACATTAGGTGAGAGTGGCTCTTCATTTCTCAGTCCACTGATGCAAATGCCAGTCTCTTTTGGAAGCACCTTCACAGACATATTCAGAAATAATGCTTTATTAGCTATATGGGTATCCCTTAATCCAGTCAAACTGACACCTAAAATTACCCATCACAACCACCAGCTGATATATGGGAGGACAATTCAACTGTGATGCTAATCACTCAGAGTTAGTTAGTATTCACAAGTTAAAAGGCATGGTCCCCAATAATACTGCCTCCACTTTAGACACATGCCACATGTGGAGTCCCCAAGACACTCACACTTTTGACCAATTGACTATAATTCTGAGTGTTTCCCTTAACGCTCCTCATGTTTGATAAATTGTAATAATGACACATGGAACTCAAGGGAATGCTATACTTAGTTATGATTACAGTTTCATTATGAAGACACAAATCTGGAACAGCCAAATGAAGAGATACAGAGGGCGAGGTCTAGGAGGAGCCCAAATGCAGAGCTATCAAATCTTTTTCCTGTGGAATCAGGTTACATTGCCCTCCTGACACATTGACATTTTTATTAACCAGAAAGCTCCACTGAACTTCAGTGTCCAGAGTTTTTGTTGTGGTTTTATTATTTGTGAATAATTGATTTAATCATTGACCCCATGATTGAACACAATCTTCAGCCTTCCTTCCCTCCCTGGAAGTCAGAAGATTGGACTTATATCACATGGCTCAAAGCCCAAATCCCCTAATCATTTGGTTAATCTTCCTGAAATGATCAGTTCTCCTCCTGAAGTTATTTAAGTGTTTAACATGAGTTACCTCATTAGCATGAACTGTCAGATGTGATAGCTTATGGGGCTCATGAATAACAAAAGTACTCCTATTATTTGGGAAATTCCAAGGATTTTTTTTTTTTTTTTTTTGAGACAGAGTCTTGCTCTTGCTGCCCAGGCTGGAGTGCAATGGTGCGATCTTGGCTCACTGCAACCTCTGCCTCCTGGGTTCAGGAGATTCTCCTTCCTCAGACCCCCAAGTAGTTGGGATAACAGGCGCCTGTCACCATGCCTGGTTAATTTTTTGTATTTTTTTTTTTTTTTTAGTAGAGACGGGGTTTCACCATGATGGCCAGTCTCCAGGCTGGTCTCGAACTCCTGACTTCAGGTGATCCACTTGCCCCAGCCACCCAAAGTGCTGGGATTACAGGCGTGAGCCACTGCACCTGGCCATTCCAAAGATTTAGACTCCAGCAGAAACCAGTGACAAAGAAGAGTCAAATTCTATTACACAACAGGTTTAATAAAGTATTCCCAAATTAAAGTAAGATGGTATTAGAACTTAGTAATATTTAAATATTGAATTTTTTAAAGGAGATAAACTTATGTCTAAATTAATTTTTTTTTCATAATACAGGCTGGTGAAGCCACTTGCCCTTCCTCTCACATATGTCAGAACAATTCAGCCTTTAATTTATTTTCAGAGAAAAATATAATACCCAAAGTTATTACAAAAATAACTTTCATTTCTTGAATTAAGCATTCACTGCTGAAGAAGGGAAAGGTGTCACGTAGTGAACCTCTCCTTTTATAAGAGTACTTATTCTTCCTCTTCATGTAAGGAAGTTTATTATTTAAGCTCTATTATTTGTTAGAAAATATTTCAACTTCATGGACCCCTTATTACCATGTTAATTCTTACTTTACAGTTGATGGGATAACTACCCATATCTTTTAAAATAATTATTTAATACTTTGCCATAACTTTTTATAATATACTTGGCAACAGTACATCACAGTTTAAATTATTTTAGCTCTCTGTTTTACAATTTAAGGGAATTTTTTTCTGATATTACTCTTCTAAAGTTTTTAGTTTCACCCATTGATTTTTCTAGATAAACTTTATGTTTTTCCCTAGATTATTGTCTTGTCCCCTTGATTTGTTTTTAAACCAGAATTATATTCAACTGACAAATGTATTTGGAATGAACTGGCACCTTTTCATGTTAAATACTGTAGTTATATAAAGTCTCTCAATTGATTACATTTTCATGTTTTAATCACTTTTGTAAGTTTCTGCATTTTAGATCTCAAGCATTTTCAGTTGAGATAACTTTAGATAATGTTATAGCTTTGCAGCTACAAAAATGGAGATCTTGTACTGTTACATTTTCTAATTCATTCTTATGGGTAGTTAGGACTGCTAGTGGTGTATAGATAGGCATACCTCAGGGATCACCACAATGAAGCTAATATTGCAATAAAGTGAGTCATATGAATTTTTTGGTTTTCCAGTGAATATAAAAATCATGTTTGATAGCAACATGGAATCAACCTAAATACACATCAGTGGTAGACTGGATAAAGAAAACATGGTGCATATACAAGGCAGAGTACTATGCACCCATAAAAGAAGAATGAGATCATGTCTTTTGCAGGAACATGGATGGAGCTGGGGGCCATTATCCTTAGCAAACTAATGCAGTAACAGAAAACCAAACAGCACATGTTCTCACTTACAAGTGAGAGCTAAATGATGAGAACATATGGGCACAAAGAGTGGAACAACACACACTGGGGCCTACTTGAGGATGGAAGGTGGGAGGAGGGAGAGGATCAGAAAAAAATAACTATTTGGTACTAGGCTTAGTACCTAGGTGATGAAATAATCTGTACAATAATCTCCCATGACATGAGTTTACCTATATAACAAACCTGCATGTGTAACCCTGAACCTAAAGTGAAAGTTTTAAAAAATGTTGAAAATCCTAACCAGAGCAATCAGGCAAGAGAAAGAAATAAAAGCCATCGAAATAGGAAAAGAAATACAACTATCTGTCTTCACTGACAATATGATTCTATACCTGGAAAACCCTAAAGACTTCACCAAAAGGCTTCTGATAAATGACTTAAGTAAAGTTTCTGGATACAAAATCAATGTACAAAAATCAGTAACATTTTAAAAAATACACCAATAACATTCCAGCTGAGAGCCAAATCAAGAACAATCCCATTTACAATAGCCACACACACAAAAGTAAAATACCTAGGAATACATTTAACTAATGAGGGGAAAGATCTCTGCAAGGTGAACTACGGAACACTGCTGAAAGAAATTACAGATGACACAAACAAATGGAAAAACATTACATGCTCATGGATTGGAAGAATCAGTATTGTTATAACAATCATATTGCCCAAAGTAATCCACAGATTCAATGCTATTTCTATCAAACTACCAACATCATTTTCACAGAAGTAGAAAATGCTATTCTAAAAGTCATATGTAACCGAAGATGAGCCTGAATAGCCAAAGCAATCCTAAGCAAAAAGAATAAAGCTGGAGGCATCACATTACCCAACTTCAATCTATGCCACAAGGCTACGGTAACCAAAACTGTGTGGTAGTGGTACAAAAACAGATATATGAACCAATGTAACAGAACAGAGAGCCCAGGCCAGGCATGGCGGCTCATGCCTGTAATCCTAGCACTTTGGGAGGCCAAGGTGGGTGGATTACCTGAGGTCAGCAGAGCAGCCTGGGAAACATGGTGAAACCCCGTCTCTACTAAAAATAAAAAATGTCTAGTCCGTTATGCCCAAATCCCACTTGGCCATAATGAATGATCTTTTTATACCTTCTTGAATTTGATTTGCTAGTATTTTGCTGAGGATTTTTACATCAATGTTCATCAAGGATATTGGCCTGTAGTTTTCTTTTTCTGATGTGTCTTTGGTTTTGGTATCAGGGTAATACCAGCTTTGTAGAATTAGTTTGGAAGTATTCGCTCCTCCACCACTATTTTTTGAAATAGTTTGAGTGGGATTAGTATGAGTTCTTCTTTAAATATTTGGTAAAATTCAGCAGTAAAGTCATCGGGTCCCAGACTTTTTGTTGCTAGGAAACCTTTTATTATGGCTTTGATCTCATTGTTATTATTGGTCTGTTTATATTTTGAAGTTCTTCGCGGTCAGTATTGGTAAGTTGCACATATCTAGAACTTTATCCATTTCTTCTAGGTTTTCCAATTTATTGGCATGTAATTGCTCATAGTAGTCACTAATGAATTTCTGTGGCATCAGTTGTAATGTCTCCTTTTTCACATCTGATTTTATTTATTTATTTGGGCCATTTCTGTTTTTTTTTTTTTTTCCAGTCTGGCTAAATGTTTGTCAATTATGTTTATCTTTTTAAAAACCCCAAGTTTTCATTTCGTTGATCGTTTGTATTTTTTTGTCTCAATTTCATTTATTTCAGCTCTGATCTGTATTATATCTCTTCTAATAATTTTGAGTTTAATTTGCTCTTGTTTTTCTAGTTCTTTAAGATGCATCATTAGGTTGTTTATTTGAAGTTTTTTTACTTTTTTGATATAGATGCTTATTGCTATAAACTTTCCTCTTAGTACTGCTTTTGCTGTATCCCATAGGTTTCAGTGTGTTGTATTTCCATTTTCATTTGTTTTAAGAAATTTTTAAATTTCCATGTTAATTTCTTCATGGACCCACTGGTCACTTAAGAGAATATTATTTAATTTCCATGTGTTTGTATAATTCCCAAAGTTCCTCTTGTTATTGATTTCTAGTTTTATTCCATTGTCATCAGAGAAGATACTTGATATAATTTCAATATTTTATTTTATTTTATTTTATTTTATTTATTGAGATGGAGTCTAGCTCTGTCACAAGGCTGGAGTTCAGTGGCACGATCTCAACTCACTGCAACCTCCGCCTCCCGGGTTCAAGCAATTCTCCTGCCTCAGCCTCTCAAGTGGCTGAGATTACAGGCACGCACCACCACGCCTAGCTAATTTGTTTGTATTTTTAGTAGAGACAGAGTTACATCATGTTGGCCAGCATGGTCTCGATCTCTTGACCTCATGATCGGCCCACCTTGACCTTCCAAAGTGCTGGGATTACAGGCATGAGCCACCATGCCTGGCCCAATTTTGGATTTTTTAACGATTTGTTTTGTAGATAAAAATTTCTAAATAATTATATTTTATTTTAAATATATTATTCAGTATCAGCAAAATATTATATCTATGTATTAAATTCTAAATTTGCACAGCAAATAAACACTATATCTTCCAGTTTACACCCTACTTCACTTTTTAAAATTTGAAGCACAAAAATTCCAAGTGTTTGCCTGAAATTAGCTCAAGGTCAGTTTCTTTACCGTTTTAATCACTGTGCTATCATTGTATATTTTGAATCTAAAATTAAGACTCTATTACCACAAGAGTTGGGGACACAGACTATACCTGAAACAAGTTCAAACAACTTTGAACCAATATTAACTCTCTCTCAAAACCAATGAATGAAGCTGAGACCACATCTTTCAGGAATTGAATGTATAACAGGAAATTATATTATCTATGTCATGTATAATTAAAATAGCACTTATTTAGAAATTAGACCAACAGAAATTCAGAAGTCAAGGAATATTCTATCCCTGACGTTGCTTATAATTGCTAATACATGGTGATAATAAAAAGAAGACTTTCTATTGCTTTATTATTACCATTAAATTCTGCACAAAGCAAGATCTTATTGCCTGCACCCAGATGTTGTGCCCTTATTCCCTCACCCTGTCCAACCTGCTTACCCTTTTCCCTAGAGTAAGGCAGCAACCCGTATCATAACCTTCAAGATCAGGTAACACTGGCCTCCTGTCACTGCTCTGCCTTCATGTCTCACCATCCTCCTCCTTTATCACTTTGCCACAGCTTTGCTGCCTGCCTTGCTGTTTAAATGTATCTGTCATGCTTCACCTCTGCGCTTTTGTATTGCTATCCTTCTGCTTGGAATGTTCATTCCCGGAAGTCCATGTGGTTGTTTCCCTCACCTCCTCCAACTCTTTGCTCAGTGTTATCTTCTTAATGATGCCTAATCTGATCATCCTATTTCAAATTGTGACCTCCCAATCTTTCATACTTTACTCAAGTTTTATTTTTAAAATACACTATTATCATCTTCTGACATAGTATATCATTTGGTGATTTTTTATATGTAAGTATTGATTATTAATTTTCTGCCTCTTATGCTGTTAGAATTTAAGATCCATGAGGATAGGAATTTTTGTGTGTTTTCATCACTGATATATTCCAAACACCTAAACAGTTGCTCAATAAATATGCATTGAATGCATATATATAATTTTTTTGTAGGTACAATTGATGTACAAAGTCATTTTCTTCTTCTTCTTTTTTTTTTTTATTATACTTTAAGTTCTAGGGTACATGTGCATAACGTGCAGGTTTGTTACATATGTATACTTGTGCCATGTTGGTGTGCTGCATCCATCAACTCGTCAGCACCCATCAATTCATCATTTATATCATGTATAACTCCCCAGTGCAATCCCTCCCCCCTTCCCCCTCCCCATGATAGGCCCCAGTGTGTGATGTTCCCCTTCCCGAGTCCAAGTGATCTCATTGTTCAGTTCCCACCTATGAGTGAGAACATGCGGTGTTTGGTTTTCTTTTCTTGTGATAGTTTGCTAAGAATGATGGTTTCCAGCTGCATCCATGTCCTTACAAAGGATGCAAACTCATCCTTTTTTATGGCTGCATAGTATTCCATGGTGTATATGTGCCACATTTTCTTAATCCAGTCTGTCACAGATGGACATTTGGGTTGATTCCAAGTCACAAAGTCATTTTCAATTTTTTTTCCTTTTTTTCCTCTTTTAAGTGTATTTCTCTAACTTTACATTTTGAACTCATACAGTTTTTTGAAAAAAGTGCAGAAGTTTGATATAATCACACAGAAAGAAAAATTACTGTCAAAATTAGCATGTACATTGTAATAATGTACAGAGGAAGATTTTCTCTTTTGAAAATGATTTTTAAATTTTTTTAAAATCGACAAATAACATTGTATGTATTTATCATGTACAACATGATGCTTTGAAGTATATAGACATTGTTGAATGGTTAAATCTAGCTAATTAATGGATGTATTACATCATATACTTATCATTTTTGTGATGAGAGCACTAAACATACACTCTATTTGCAATTTTCCAGAATACTACATATTGTCATTAACTATAACCACTTTGTTGTTCAATAGAGCTCTTGAATTTATTCCTCCTATCTAACTGTAATTGTGTATTTTTTGATCAACATCTCCCAATCCTTCCCTCCCTGCTAACCACGCCAGCCTTTAGTAACCATCATTTTACTCTCTACTTCTATGAGATCACCTTGTTCAGATTTTATACATGAGTGAGAACATGTGGTTTTTGTCTTTCTGTGCCGGGCTTACTTCACTTAGCATAATGTTCTCCAGGTTCATTCATGTTGCATTGACAGGATTTCCTTCTTTTATGGCTGAATAATATTCCATTGTGTATATATACTATGTTTTCTTTATCTATTCATCTGTTGATGGACACTTAAGTTGATTCCATATCTTGGCTATCGCAAATAGTGCTGCAATAAACGCGAGAGTACAAATATCTTTTCGACATACTGCTTTCATTTATTTTGGATATGTATTCAGTAGTGACATTGCTGGATCATATGATAGTTCTATTTTCAATTGAGAAACCTCCATACTGTTCTCCATAATGGCTGTACTAATTTACATTCCACCAACAGTGTAGAAGAGTTCCTTTTTATCTGCATTCTCACCAGCATCTGTTATTTTGTCTTTTTAATAATAACCGTTCTAACTGGGGTGGGGTGATATCTCATTGTGATTTTAGTTTGCATTTTTCTAATAATTAGTGACGTTAAACATCATTTTTTATTAATTGTGTATATAAAATTTATGAGTATAATGCCCCAGAAAGGATATTGTTCAAATTAATTTTTTTTTTTTTTGGAATTTCTGTTTGCCTTTTAGAATGCCATCTGAATGACTCACTTAATATGATATAAATACTTGTATAGGCCAGGTGGGAGGTTGGCTCAGGCCTGTAATCCCAGCATTTTGGGAGGTCAAGGCAGTTGGATCACTTGAACTTAGGTCTTGGAGGCCAGCCTGGGGCAACATGGTGAAATCCCGTCTCTACAAAAAATATAAAAATTAGCCAGGCATGGTGGTGCATGTCTGTAGTCCCAGTTACTTGGGTGGCTGAGGCGGGAGGATCGCTGGAGCCCAGGAGGTGGAGGTTGCAGTGAGCCGAGATCGCGCCATTGCATTCCAGCCTGGGCGACAGAGTGAGATCTTGTCCCAAATAAAATAAAATAAAAAGAAATACTTGTATTAAAAAATGAAAGTTAGAAATACAGTTATCACTCAGTATCCACAGGGGATTGATTGATTCCAGGATGCCCCTCTCCCCCATGGATACCAAAGTCTTCAGATGTCCCTGATATAAAATGACATAATATTTGTGAGCCAACTCACATTCTCCTGTATACTTTAAATAATCTCTAGACCATTGTAATACCTAAAACCATATAAGTACAATGTAAATAATTGTTATACTGTATTGTTTAGTGAATAATGCCAAGAAACAAGTATGTACATGTTCAATACAGACACAAGCATCTATTTTTTCCTGAATATTTTCAATCTCTAGTTGGTTGAATCCACAGATGCAGAACCCATGGATAGAGAGGGATGACTGTAATTAACATTTACCCTTCATTGGATCACATACATATATCATATAGTTTGAATATTTAATATTGCATCCATTACTTGATGTTTCAGAAAATGTGAGTTCCTAGACATCATTTTCCTGAAATGAAGCTTCACAGTCTTACTCTTACATTTAGGCAATATAATTAAATAATGTTCAGTATAGAAGAACACTTCCAAATGTTAAAGTTTTCTTTAATAATTATTCTCAATCTATATTATTGAGGCTTACTTTAAAAATAAAATCTATGATTAACGTAAAACTTTATGTCTTAATGAATTGAAATGAAATATTTAGTAAGATGTGCCCCATGGTATATTTAAGCCTTCCTTTGTTAGCTTTTTAAAAATAAAACATATCCATGGCTAGGCAATTAAAATATTAATTTATGTGCAACAACATTTTTGATAAAATAAATAATTTCTGTAGCTCTCTATGGTGATTATTTATAGTTAATATCAGAGTTACAAAATCATTCAAATTTCAAATAATAATCATTGTGGAGAAATGTTATCTTTTTACTGTCATAATTAAGTTGAAAATCATTCTGTGTCATTATTATTATCCATTTGAGAACACTCTAAGTTTAAAAATTGAAACCTAAAGACTTTCAGAGGCACTTCATCTTACTTCATTCCCAATTCTATAATATACACCTACCTTACAAATATCTAACAATCTAGTATATAATTCACATAGATACAGAGTTATTAAATAGCTTTCTGAAATCAATTTGTTTCTTCAATCTGCTGAACATCACAAATAACTTCTTAACTACAGTGGTGAGACTATTGAAATCTATGAAGTAATCATACATTTTGTTCAATTTTTCTCTCAATAAATTATCTGAATAAAAGTAATCTGGAAACATTTGGATGATAAAAGTTTTGTATAATTATTGGATTTATACCTATACAATTTAGAATGATCAAAACATATAATTATTGAATTCTAGTTCTAGTTATGATATAAAGCTGATCACTGAGAACTAAATTTCTATAAGAAAGGAATGCAATGCAGCAAGTTAGCTGCCCAAAATATTAAATTTTTATGTTTACTTTACATAGCGACAGTAGTTAGGATAACTTTTATGTCTTTACTTTCCATGAACAACTTCTTTCTGGGTGGGGTTAATTGTGCACTGAATGATAGAAAGTCTCACAATCGACTCTTCTTACTAAATTATAAATTGCTGTTTAACCATGAGTAATCTTATGCTTTCATGCATAATCATCACATTCAATGATTGTAACACACTGAGTTTTACTAAAAATAGTTATTAAATAATTATAAGTGTTTGGCCAGGCACAGTGGCTCATGTCTGTAATTCCAGCACTTTCGGAGACTGAGGCAGGCGGATTGCTTGAGTTCAGAAGTTTGAGACCAGCCTGGGTAACATGACGAAACCCTATCTGTACTGAAAATACGAAAAAACTAGCCTATTTGGGAGGTTGAGGTGGGAGAATCACCTGAGCCCGGAAGCTAGAGGCTGCAGTGAGCCAAGGTCGTGCCATTGCACTCCAGCCTGGGTGACAGAGTGAGACCCTGTCTAAAAACAAAAACAAAAACAAACAAACAAAAGACTACAAATGTTTGTTGATAAAACTGGCACATGGGAAATGGGGAAATGGTACATAGATTATCAACACTGTTTTTTTTTTCTTCGTGTGTTTAATTTGGTTATTTGGCTTTTGCTCTATCAATACTTGAGTCACTGAATAAAGTGAACTAACAACTGTGAGGCCAGAAATAAACCATTATGTGTTTTCTACATGTAACTCTCAACTCAAAGTTTTAAAATTAGCTAAAATCATCATATAAACAACATTAGTAATAAAAGCATTGAAAAAATAAATACGTTTAGTTTTCACTTATTTCCTCTTTGCTATCTCCAAATAAATAGTTCTTTAATACTTCAAAACTATATTCTAAGCAAACAAATTGACTGGTCATATAGAGGAAAGGTCACTTTTCCCTCCTTCCCCAGGTTATTGTGGATTCAGTTCCAGGCATCGTACCCGTCTGCTCCTCCCTCTCAGCACTATGGCTAAAACAAACTATAGATGAGCTTAAAAAAAAAAATCACAAAGGTAGTGGAGGAATAGCTGCAAAAAGTCAGGATACTGAATTAACATAGATTTATTTCTGTTTGCACTGGCAGACAGTTTACGAGAAAGCAAAAAAAGATGCAAGCTAAGTGGTCACTATTTTAAAAAAGAAAAGATTTTCGACAGGCACAAAGGTCTCCATGGCAACAGTGAATTTAGACCTTTATCAAAATTATATCTGCAGCATAATATCACAAAAGGTCTATTCCACTATTCTGCCTTGCAAACCCTACTTTTCTAATCTTCCATTCCATTGTTTTGAATTTGTATCTGCACTTTCCGCTGTCTATATCTCAACATTTAAAAAATCCCATATAATTGTAAAATAATTCTCAAACTAAATCTAGGTTTTGTTTTCTTGTTATTCAAAGGCAAGATATAAATTGAAGATTTTTTATTTGCATCAATTTATGGGGTACAAGTGCAATTTTGTTACATGCATAGGTTGTGTAGTGCTAATGTCCAGGCTTTAGACTTAATATTTAAAGTCAGTCCAGTTTTTATTTATTTCAAAGATGAACAGTTGTTTAAAAAGCATGAATTTATTCAAATTATTTCATTTTTTGAAATGTGATTGCAATTCAAAAGAAATTTAAAATGTGGTAAAAGCTAATCAAGCAAAAGTTTCATAGAAAAGGGAATTTGTTTGGCTGCTGATTTACAGCTAAATTTTATATACTGATGTCCACCCACACCCACATACAGCATTATTATAATACCTCAAATAAGTCCTTTGAGTGTTCTTCTTAGCCAAGACTTTATGTCTATTTTAGCCAAGATTTGCAAAACCATAAATTCAACAAATTGTTTTAATCACTTTTTAATGATCTGTGTACCAAAATGGATTCCAGGTCCACATGTCATAGCTGGATGACCTGAGGCAAGATACTTAAAACAGAAATAACACACATTCCCCCGGGTCATTAGGCTACTGTGGGTATTATTAAGATGATAGTGTATAATTATTTTTTCAACTCTATAGCAATATAAAAATTTAAATTGTTATGCTGGTGTTTGATAATATTGAAAGGAAACACTGTTAGTGCTCATTTGAAATGATTTGTATATTAGTAATATTAGCTGAAGTAAAATGAAATGAAGTGAGATTATAAAATAGTAAAACAGTATAAAATATTCAAATAGTGTATACTTTTATGAAGTAAATGGTAATTCTTATTCCACACACTTCTAACCCCAATTCTACTGTCCTTTTAATATAATTATTCATCTAGTTCTAAATAATTTCTTTTATTTTAATTTTGATTGACTTCATTTTGCCTTAAAGCAATTTTGCCAGATAAGTTAGTGAGCCTCTGTATTTCCTGTGTGGGTGCATATTTGAGATGTCCAGTTTCCTGCAAGGTAGGCAGATGCCCCTGTTATGTAACCCTAGGGAGCATTATTCACCCAGAATGAAACATGCATGGTGCCTCCAGAAACCCAATTCACCCTGTATTCTCCTAAAATGGAGTCATTTTAAATGACTTTGACTGGCACACTGATCAAGTATTTTATCAAAATCATTTGATGCACTTATTGTACATTAAATTCAGATATTCATAAATTTAAGGTTTTATATTTTTACATGAAAACCAGGTTGTTTCTTATTGACTCTGGCTTTTGTCATACAGAAAAGTCCATTTTATAACTATCTTTAAAGTGACTGGAAACTATCTTCTCAATATTCCAGTGGAATATTATTTATTTTTATTAATAAAACATTTTTATTTTTCAAAAATTAATTGCTACATTTATCACTTTAAAAATTAGTTCCTCCAACAAATATTCCTTGAATATCTATAACTATGAATTTCATTAAGCTTACTCTTCAGGTGTTATAAAGATTTTGAAACTTGAGTTATATCTTTTTCACCAAATGAGAACATTTGTTGAATGTAACTTATGTGTGTGTGTGTCTGTGTGCTTACATTAAAAAATGTCCTCACTACATGAACAACTAACCTTCCATGGATTATGAAAAACACAATCATTAAGAGGAGAGGTGAGGAGCAAGAACGAGGGGAAGAAAGAAATATGCATTAAGGAAAGTCTGAACATTAGGGATATTACAGTAGCTTGATGGTAGTGGTGCATTCTGAATCTATCTACCATTCTAAAGTGGATTAGAAGCAGTTAAGTCAAATAGCTGACAATCAACTGTAGGAAGGAAAACAGCTATTCTCTACCCTCTCAGATTCAGTCACCAGGGTCCCATGAATTAAACGGACAAAAATCAAATTAGCAAGAAAAAAGACAGAGATAATATATACGTGTGCAACATACATACACATGGGAGTGCTCAGTGATGAGTAACTCAAAGGGGCTGTAGAAATTTTGAACTTATATATCATCTTAGTAGGTGAAGATTGCAGGAAGATTGCAGGCATTTACAAGAAAACAAATGACTTCTTAAAAGGGGGAAGAAAGGACACTTACTGGAAAAAAAAAGTCCCTTTTTGGAAAGATAAATGGGCCATTAGGAAAATAGATGAGAGATATGATAGTCCTGTGACAATGTCAGTGTAGATGTGCTGCTGACTTATCTCCAAGACCAGTTGTTCCAGGAGAGGGGATTAGAGTTGCTCCCAGGGAGGGAATTCATAATAATTGAGTTCTTCGGGTTCTTTTGGGAGGCTTTGCTTTTAGGCAGATAAAAGATTTCCGGAACCTAAGTGTCTTCAGCTCAAAATAATTTTTATGATACAGTGGCTAATTCTGGACCACATGACAACAAATAAACAGAATCCATTATTGAGAAGCTCATATTTCCTGTCTTCCTGTGTTATTCTGTATTGATGTACTCAGTGGGAAATTCACTAATCTGAAGAAACCTGACATCCCTCATCTTTGTCAAGGCTCTAAAAACGTTAAAGCTAATATCTTGAAGTCACCTAGGCCCGCTGGCTCTATGCACTCAGCTTGTAAGCCTTTAATAAATGACAGCTGAATGCTGATGGGAGGAAATGACAACTTAGTGAACTAAAAATGTACACTGGACTATATGAATACATTTCATGACAGTATTATTGGCTGTTAGGATGGGTTTCATAAAGAGGAACAGACCTTGAAATTTATAAATTGAGGTGCTTTGTGTAATAAATACAAATCAAATATTTATTAAGTTTATGAAAGATCAGTGAAAAAATCTAGAGATATATTGTAAATTAAATATTATTGTAAAATGGCAACTATATTTCTGAATTTCATAGCATTCAGAAAACATTTAACACTAACAAAATGTTTTAAAAATTATTTCTGTAGATTTGTGCAAATATCAGGTTATTTTCTTGGAAATATTTTAATATAGCACATATTATATTATATACAGTACTGTTAATACTAGCATACTAATCAGAACAAATTCTTAATTCTTGTGAATGAATTAGCTTGGGTGTGAACCCTAGATTTTCAGGCATAACTTTAATATTTTTCTGGTGAAGTATACAGTGCTTCCCATTGCCACCATGTACATTAACATAAGGGCATCCAGCTGACAAATAGCTATACAGCTAGAACTGGTAATAGGATTCCTGATACTCTGTTCAGTAACCTCTCTCCTACACAGTTGCAGTGCCCCCCCCCAATATCAAGCATAATATATTTTAGGGCCAAAATGCAGTGGAGATTATAGTCATCATTTCCTACATTAGGTATAGATATTTTAGTGTTTTTCTTTCTTTTATTCTTAATGTTTGCTTCTTGTCGTTGTCATCCTAAAATGGTGGCTGACATATCCATAATTTTACCCTGAACATTACTCCAATTTCTTTCTCTCTCCCTTTTTTAGACAAAGTCTTACTTTGTCACTCAGGCTGGAGTGCAGTGGCATGAACACAACTCACTGCTGTCTTGATCCCCAGGCTGATATGGTTTGGACCTTGTGTCCCCATAAAATCTCACACTGAATTGTAATCCTTAGTGTTGGAGGTGGGAACTGGTGGGACGTGCTTAGATCATTGAGGTGTTTCTCATACATGGTTTAACACCCTCCCCTTTGTGCTGTTCTCACGATAGTGAGTGAGTTGTCATGAGATCTGGTTGTTTACAAGTGTGTAGCACCTCTTTCCACCAGCTCTCTCTTGATCCGGTTCCCCCCTTTGCCTTCCACCATGATTTTCAGCTTCCTGGGACCTTCCCAGAAATAGAAGTCACTATGCTTCCTGTACAGCCTGCTGAGCTGTGATCCAATTAAACCTCTTTTCTTTATGTATTACCTGGTCTCAGGTATTTCTTCACAGCAATGCAAGAACAGACTAATATACGGGCTTAAACAATCCTCCCTCCTGCCTCAGCCTCCTGAAGAGCTGGGACTACAGTGTGTGCCACCATGCCTGGCTAATTTTTGTGCCTTTTGTGGAGATGGGGTTTCGCCATATTGCCCAGGCTGGTGTTGAACTCCTGGGTGCAACTGATCCACACGCCTTGGCTTCCCAAAGTGCTAGGATTACAGGTGTGAGCCAGCATGCCTGGCCCATTGCTCCAGTTTCAACTCTCAACCTAAGTTTCAGCTTTACTGGAACTGAACAAACACTCTTCTCACGGGTGTTAGATTGAGCCACATGTCATCACTAATTTTGCAAAAATGGTGGCATCTCAGCAATTTTATATGGTTCAACCTAACAACTGCCCCCTATTCTTTCTTTGAGTCTCAATTTAAAAGTCTCTCTCACTAGGAGCCTTTTTCTAGTTTGATTCCTTTAAACTCGTTTGGCTTTTTGTAACTATCTGACTGTATTTTGAAAACTTACTTATTTAGTTGTTTGGCTTTCATGTTAAGCTCTTTGAAGTTATAAGCCATGTTTTATTTATCATCATTGTAATCTGTACTGCCTGAGAATACTTCATTGAATGTGGTAGATATTACTACCATATTTGTTGAATGGGTGTTGTAGATTAAGTTAAAAAAAATTTTTGAGACAGGGTCTTAGTCTGTTGCCTAGGCTGGAGTGCAGTGGTGCCATCATGGCCCACTGCAGCTTGGGCTCAGGTGATCCCCCCACCTCAGCCTCCTGTGTAATTGAGACCAGAGGCATGCATCACCATGCCCAGCTAATTTTTGTATTTTTAGTAGAGACGGGGTTTTGCCACGTGCCCAGGCTGATCTTGAACTCCCAGACACAAGCGATTCTCCCACCTTGGCCTTCCAAAGTGCTAAGATTACAGGCATGAGCCACTGTGCCCAGCCATGAATATGAATAAACTCTAATAATGGATTCATTCAGTAAACAAATTCATTCAAAACAGAAATAGCCTTGAAGACCAAGACAACATTTTTTTCCTTAGGTTTCCCAAAACCCATCCCAAAGCCTGATTCCTTGAATATTTCTTGAATGAACAGGTGTATTATTTGCATTAGACAATGTAGACTTAGGTTTACAGATATATCATATACACAAATTATTATAAGATACAATCATTTCTGATCATTGCTATAAGAACGCACACATCTGTATCTAGGGTAATTCCTGGAGATGCTAACTGAAATGGGCGTTAAAGACTGATTAGATTTAGATAGGAGAAAATAAATTACAAGTTTAAAGAAAACAAATAAAAAATCAGAAGAAGGGAAGTTCAAAGTTAACATTTTTCTGTTTTATTTTTTCCAGGCCAAACTGAATTTTTTAGTTATTAATCTTTTAAAAAATTTGAGATAAAATTTACCTAAAGTGAAATGCACAGATTTTCAGTATATAATTTAAGTTGCTAAATGTATACAGCCAGGCAAACCAGACCCAAGTCAAAATACAGAATATTTCCATTACCTCCAAAAGTATCTTCATGAACTCGATCACCAACAACCTTTCGATTTTTATCACCATACACTAATTTTGCCTGTTCTTGAAATTCATATACATAGAATAATAAATAAATTGTGTCCTGTTTCTTTTCAGCAAAATGTTTATTTGAGACTCACCCATGTTGTTGAGTCTATCAGAAAGTTTATTTTGTATTGATGAGAGCTATTCCACTGTAAGGCTGTGTCAAAACTTGTTTAACCTTTACAGGCAATTGGGTTGTTTTCAATCTGAACCTATTATTAATGAAGCTACTTACTATGGACATTCTGGTACAAATATATTTTGGAACATATGTTTTCATTTCTCTTGGATAAATACCAAAGAGAGGAATTTCTGGGTCATATGGCAGATTTATTTGTTAAATTTGTAAATATCTGTAATAAAGTTTTTCCAAAATGGTTGTGCCATTTTACAGTCCCACTAACATGTGAGTTTCAGTTACTATATTATCCTCACCATAAAAGAATATCTTTGCCATTTGGGCATAGAAAATAATTTCTTAGAGAGGATACAAAAGCACTATATAAAAGTAAAAATAGCTAAATTAAACCTCATTGATTTATTTTAAAAATTCATACTAAAAGACGCCATTAAGAAAGTCAGGGCTGGGCGCGGTGGCTCAAGCCTGTAATCCCAGCACTTTGGGAGGCCGAGACGGGCGGATCACGAGGTCAGGAGATCGAGACCATCCTGGCTAACCCGGTGAAACCCCGTCTCTACTAAAAAAATACAAAAAAACTAGCCGGGCGAGGTGGCGGGCGCCTGTAGTCCCAGCCACTCGGGAGGCTGAGGCAGGAGAATGGCGTGAACCCGGGAGGCGGAGCTTGCAGTGAGCTGAGATCCGGCCACTGCACTCCAGCCCGGGCGACAGAGCGATACTCCGTCTCAAAAAAAAAAAAAAAGAAAAGAAAGTCAGTAGATGAGCTACAGAAACCTGGATAGTCTGTCAGTGTGTGCAGGGGAAAACGGGGCTAATAAACTTTAAGGTGCTTACTGAGTAGGAAGGATATATTCCTGGAAAGAGAATTCCTGAAAGAAAAGGTGTCTATTCCTGCAAAATCAAATGGTTCTTTTCATTACAATGACAACCATAAAAACTGTTGAAGTATGATATAGAAGCAAAGAGTAGAATGGTGGTTGCCAGGGCCTGGGGAGACAGGGAAATGGGAAGTTACTATGCAATGGGTATAAAATAAATAACAAGTATATAAAATAATAAATAAAATAAATAATAAAGAATAAATACATATATGTTGAAAGAACAAATAAAAAGTGTTGATGCCATAGTGAGTTGAGTAGATTACACAAGGTTTTCAAAATAGTGATGGGAAATAAATATGTTCTCCACTGATACCATATTTGAATCTTCAGCAATTTCAGCTACAAGGTTCAGAGATGCAAGACTACTTTTTAAAAATTCCAACTGTAATAATATTTTTATATAAATTACCTATATAGAAGATTTTAATAAAAAATATGTGTGTTTTTGCAAGCCTTTCTTATTGCACATTTGATTTGAGTATTGAAATAATATTTCATCTGTTAAATCTAATAAAAGTATTCTTACTTCAAGAAAATTTAAAAATTCCTTCAGTTTATCACTTTCAATTTTTTGTACGTGTTATTTTAATCTATCTCAGCAATACTTTGATTTTTTCTGATTTATGTATCTCCATTTTTAAAATAAAGAAATTGAGATAAAGAAAATGGAGATATTTGTGGAAGCTCACAAATATCTCTTCCTCCTGTGAGAAGGACTTTGTTCGTTGTGTGGAATAGCACAGCTTCTTAAGGCACAGCGGGCATGAAGCAACATCATATTAGAATGACTTCTGCTCAGTGAGCTGGTGAAACAAACAAGAGACTGGGATGATGAAGCAATACTTGGGGATAATGGAGAAGAGCATAAGCAGAAAATAATTCTGTTCTGTATCCACCAATCCCAGTTGGAGTTACTCATTTAATGGAGGCAGTGGGAGATAACAAAATAAAAGTTGCTATTAACATCTGTCAGGGTGACAATGGAGTGGATAGTATTTACAACCAAGTTCCCACTGATGGTGTCTAGTCTCCACATGGATATTTTACTTTTGTCAAATTTTAATTCTCGAGTAGCAGCACTGTCTGTAACATATAATGTATAGCAGCTGTCGCATCAATCAAAAAGCACAATCAAAAACTACTTGGATCTAGGAATTACTTTTTCTTTGTTACATATGAGACCTTGAGCATTCTTTTTTTAAAAATGTAATCCTGGGTTTTATAATCTGTAAGGTGATGATAACAACATCTAAAATTACAGATTTGTTATAAGATGAATAATATGATAGAATGCTAAAACAATAATTCTACAAAGGTAAGAGATTACTAAAATCTCTCTTACTCTTTCCACATATATTTATGATTTAAATGTGTTGTCTTAAAATTTTAAGGAATATTTTACGAAGATTTTATTTTAATTATACCTTAAATGATTTTCTTACATCTAAATAACTACTAGTACCTAAAAGCAGAATCACATTCTGCACTCTTTCATATTTAACATAACTTTTAAATAAACACATTTTTGAATGCTATAATAGAGAATATTGAGATTTGCATATTTTTAACATATACTGTGGGTAATTCATTCATGTGCCACAGTTCCATGCAGCTAATACTCTGTTTTACAGAAACAATTGTATAGTTGTACAACAATATGTACATATTTTAAGGTGATAATAAATGGGAATCATTTTGCCACAGCAGTGTTAAAATCTGTGGCCTTCAGTAATGACAGCAAATGAACACGTGATTGAATAACCATTCTTCTTTCTACACAGCATGGTGTATAGAAGAATATTTAGCATCAGTCAAATGTCAAGGGAAATCTGTCTTGTCTTCTTAAAAATAATAACCTGGATATAAGTTGTAAAAAATTGTTAAAAACAATCAACAGAATGAAACAACAGCCTACAGACTGGGAATGAGCTGGAAGAGAATAAAATCTAGTATTTCAGCCTATTGGTATAGTAATAGAAAAAGGTATCACTGCTGAGCAGTATTCAGGAGCAACACTGTAACTTAAATGTAAAACTAAAAAGAAAAAACCAATCTGGAGAATATATTTAAGCTATATGCACACGATGTTGCAAACAAATAAGAAATGATATGTATTGAAAATCACATGGACCTTAAATATATTTAAGCTATATACACACAATGTTGCAAACAAATAAGAAATGATATATACTGAAAATCACATGGACCTTAAATGCTGCTTCATTTTTATGGTAACTCAGAGAGGCGAAACCAAGTGAAAAAGCACTTAGTCTCCACAGTTGCTTGTGCTCATCCAATAAAGCTGTGGATCCTACTTCAGAAGACTGTGCTTTCAGCAATAAAACCCTCTTTCCATAACAAAAAGTTCAATCATTCGATCTTTTATAATTATGACATAAAATATTACTGTATATACTACAGGTTTACTATGAAATTAGTAATTCCATTCAGAAGAATTGTTTCATAATAACATGAAAACATGTTGAAAGAACAATTAGGTGAAATTTGGAAAACTAGAAAGATTTTTAGGAAGCATAACTGTGTGACATGTGATAGGATCTCTTCTTGTCTCCACCAAATTTTAGTTAATATCTCCATTTCTCTTCAAAGTTTGATTTAAAAAGTTTATGTTGTCATGCATTTTCATACACTGCCACATGTAAATTCACAAAGTCCAGAAAAGAATCTACCAAAGCAATGCAAAATTAGTCGTACAACATAATAATTATCTAAATGTTTCAATCTGAGGAATTACTATTCAGTAGCATTTATTAAATAAATTGCAAATATCCAGTAGTTGTAAATTTTCTAATAACATTTTCATCCATTTCAGGTAACTTAAAGATTAATGGTGACATAATAACATATTATTTAAGAACACAGACTTCATTTTATTTCTTTTTTATTAACATATAATAATTATATGTATTTATGAGATATATATGATATTTTGATACATGCATACAATGTTTAATGATCAAATTAGATGATATAGTTTGGATGTGTTTCCCCACCCAAATCTCAAGTAAAATTGTATCATTAATGTTAGAGATGGGGCTGGTGGGAGGTGATGGGATCATGGGGTGGATTTCTCATGAGTGGTTTAGTACTCTCCCCTTGGTACTGTCCTCATGATTGTGAGTGAGTTCTTGTGAGACCTGGTCATTTAAAGTTTAAATTTATTTGTAGTTTGTCTTTCAACAATAGGGAATATAAGATGCTTATATAAGAATTGTACTTTCTAATTTTTTATATCTACTCCCCTCCCCTTATTCAACAATATCTTGAATACTACTTTGCAAAAACCTGATAAGTACTTGACGAATATAAAAAAGAGCACATTGTTTGAAGATTTCCAGTCCAATTGAGACTAAATACATGATAGGACTGAAATCCTCACAAATTTGTTTATTTTAAACATATAGGTGGGCAATGGCCAAGCCCTACCTGGCCTGCATAATCGTGTGGAAAATTAATAACAGAATTATATATATTCTATTAATAAAAGTATATATTAATATGTATATATATGTATATATATCAGGCAAGAGAAATCAAGGCAAGAGAAATCAGACAAGAGAAAGAAATGTATATATACATATATACACATTATGCCATCTATACATAATGCCATCTATACACAATATTTTGGATGACTATTCCACTGTTTGTATAGACGGCATTGTTTTGAAATGGGGTCTTGCTAGGCTCTCTAGGCTCCTCTCAAATTCCTCAAATTCCTGGATTCAAAATTCCTGGGCTCAAGCAATCCTTCTGCCTCAGACTCCCAAGTATGCAGCATGTCATTTTAAAATATATTACTTACAGAAGTATAACACTGAATTAACGTTATGAGGTTATGAAGGAGTTAGAAGAAACAAATATGACGGACAGGATTAAGGAAACACAGCAAACCACCAGCTTCAGTCAAGGGTTACAGAGGATACAACTGTAACAGGTTAGAGAAGGAAGAAACATCATGGAAGAAGAGGAATAACACAGTAGAGGAAGCTGGTTTATACAGTATGCTATTTAAAAGATTGATTCTGCCACATCTTGTCATATCATTTATGTTTTAAGACAAGTATTCAGCAACTGCCTTAAAGGAAATAAATACACTATTGTAATCTATTTAATCCATGATTAATCCACTCGGTTTGTGTGGAGTGAATTTTTCTTGTCTTTATAGCTTTGTGTCGTGCATGACTTCTAGACTTTTCGTTCAATTAAAACTAAGAGTAAATTTTTCTATATACAATCATTACAAATTAGGGGACAGAATACTCCACCAATTTTATTTCTTTCTTTTGTAAAGGAATAGACAACAGAATGTATTCAGAGATGATTTCCTATTTATGTATTATAACCATTCTTTCCTAGCTCTTAAAGGTACATGAATTATTTTTATTCCACAATAATGTCATATTCATGTTTACTTCATTTAAAAAGACTGCACACACTTCCTTTTACAAAAAGCAGGCAGCAGACTGGGTTTGGCCCACATGCTCTAATTTGCAGATGACTGGTTTAAGCCACACTGCAGATTTAGCCAATTGCCCTCAAGGGCATTTGACTTTACAGGACTTA
Source organism: Colobus angolensis palliatus (assembly GCF_000951035.1). Taxonomy (NCBI): domain Eukaryota; kingdom Metazoa; phylum Chordata; class Mammalia; order Primates; family Cercopithecidae; genus Colobus; species Colobus angolensis. The sequence goes on from NW_012116077.1 coordinate 1,047,032, forward strand.
TCAATGCCCATTCCATTCAGATGCCCCTTCCTTCAGAGGGACTACTGTAAGGGTTTCAGCTATATTTATATCTGATTAACAACAAATATTTTTAGTAATTTGCATTAGAATGAGTTTTTGTGGGTGAAATTATTAGTTTTTTATCATAACACATGTTAGAAATCAATAATGAGTTGCAACTGGTGGTATTTGGGGTCAGATGTTACACGTTTGGGGGTACTGTTCATCCCAAAATGACCACACGGTCCAAAGCAAAATACAGATACAAAATAACAATGCCATTTTTTCACAGACACAGAAAAAACAATCCTAAAATCCATATGGAACATTAAAAAGCCAGAATAGCCAAAACAATCCTGAGCAGAAAGAACAAAGCTGGAGGAATTACACTACCTGACCTCAAAATATATTACAAGGCAATAGCAACCAAGACAGTGTGGTATTAATATGAAAATAGACACATAGACCAATGGAACAGAATAGAGAGCCCAGAAAGCCAACTTATTTTCAGCAAAGGACCCAAGAACACACACTGAGGAAAGGACACCCTCTTCAATAAATGGTGCTGGGAAAACTGTCTATACATGTATAGAAGAAAAAAACTAGACCCCTATCTCTCACTGTATAAAAAACCAACTTGAGATGGATGAAAGACTTAAAGCTAAAACCCAAAACTATAAAACTACTAGAAGAAAACACAGATAAAATACTTCAGGACATTGGTCTAGACAAAGATTTTATGGCTAAGGACTCAAAAGCACAGACAACTAAAACAAAAAAGAGACAAATGAGACTATGTTACACTAAAAACTTCTGTACAGCAAAGGAAACGATAGAGTGAAGAGACAGCCTGTTTTTGGGGGGAAAATATGCACAAACTATTCATTTGATAAGGAACTAATATTCAGAATATGTAAGGAAATCAAACTAATCAAGAATAAAAAAAGTAACCCCATTAAAAAGTGGTCAAAGGACATGAGTGGACAATTCTGAAAAGAATACATACAAGTGGCCAACAGGCACATGGAAAAATGCTCAACATCACTGGTCATCAGGGAAATGCAAATAAAAACCACAATGAGAAACCATCTTACTCCGGGTCGAATGGCTATTACTAAAAAGACGAAAAACCACAGATGCTGGCAAGGAAGTGGACAGATAAAACCTCTCCCACATTTTTGTTGGAAATGTAAATGAATGCAATGACTATGGAAAACAGTATGAAGATTTCTCAAAAAACTATAAATGGAACTACCATACAACCCTGCAATCCCACTGTATCCAAAAGAAAAGAAATTAGCATATCAAAGCGACACCCACACTCACTTACTTATTACAGCACTATTAACAATAGCAAATATATGGAATCAAACTAAGTGTCCATCAATGGATGAATGGATAAAGAAAATATGGCACATTGGCATATAATTCAGTCATAAAAGCAAATGAAGCCGTTTCATTTGCAAAAACATGGATGAACATGGAGGTCATTATGTTATGTAAAATAAGCTAGCACGGAGAAACAAATATTGCATATACTCACTTATATGTGGGAGCTATAAAAGTTGATCTCATAGAGGTTAAGAATAGAATGATAGATACTGGAGCCTGGGAACAGTGTTTGGCTGGGAAGAGGGGATAAAAAGAGGTTGGTTAACAGGGTACAACATAGAGGTAGATAAAAGGAATACATTCTAATATTCTATGGCAAAATAGGGTGACCTATTGTTAACAACAATGTACTGTGTGTTTCAAAATAGCCAGGACAGAGGACTTGATATGTTCCCAACAGATACAAATGATAAACACTCTAGGTGACAGACACCCCAGATACCCTGACTTGATCATTACATAGTCCATGCATGTAATAAAAGATCACATGTATCCCATAAACATGTACAAAATTATATATCAATAAAAAATCAAGCCATGTCCTGAATGGACAGGGAGGACATTCTGCTAAGTGAAATGAGCCAGACACAGAAAGGCAAATACCATGCGATCTCACTTCTATGTAGAGTCTAAAAAAGTTTAACTCATAGAAGCAGAGAAGAGTATGGTGGTTACCAGGGCTTGGAGTAGGAAGAGGGTTGGGGAGATGTTTGTCAAAGGATACAAAATTTCAGTTAGGCAGGAGGAATAAGTTCAAGATCTCTATTATTTAACGTGGTAACTACAGCTGGTAACTACATTGTATTCTTGAAAATTGCTAGGAGGGTAGACTTTAAGTGTTCTCATCACACACCCACAAATGGTAAGTATGTGAGGTAATGAGTATGTTAATTAGCTTGATTTAGCCATTTCACAAGGTATACACATTTCAAAACCTAATGTTGTATATGATATAGAAAATCTTTATTTGTCAATGAAAAATGAATTAAGATATCAGGCTATTTTCCACCATGTCTGAGAGTCTATGCCCAACTCTCCTTCTTTCTGACTGCACTGGGATTATATATAATCCTAAAGCACTGGGATTATAGGCATGAGCCACCGTGCCTGGCCCTGCCTTACTGCTGTCAATTGCTGAGTGCACCCTCACAGTCTCAGTCTTCTTCACCATACTTTGCTGGCTCATTCCTCTTCTCAGTTCATTCACTCTCCTTGGCGATTTCGTCTGCTGCTGTGTATTGCAAGGCCTGAAATTCCATGTGTTGCCTTGACATCATTGAGCTCCACAGGGTCTCTAAGGCCTAGCCAGGATTTCCCCTGCTGTCATCAGATATGCTCCTTACACATTGGGAAAGTCTCCTCATTCAGCTTGTTCCCATGTCAGCCAGATCAGCTACACTTCCTCTGGTCCTCAACCAAATGAGATTCAGTTCTCTGCCAGACTGAAGCGATTAAAAACAAAACAAAACAACAACAAGAAAACAATTACATCTTTCAGTAGGAACAAGAAGGTAGGCATGCCATCACCATGTGACTAAAAAGTGTACCTCCCATAGGACTTGCTGGTTCACTTTGCTCCTAAGTACAACCCAGTTGTGGTCTTGTGTGTTGTGCCATGTCCTCCTCCCAGGGTGGTGAGTATATGAGACCAACAAACTGCTGCCAATCTGATCTCTCCAGTGATGGGTAACATGTGTTCAGCCATCTGAAGTTATTTAGAGTACGGAATCCTTCCTTCAACAATGGGGTGAATAGGAGGTGATCAGAACATACTGTGACTCCCATTTTGTCTTTTGTGCAAGGATGCTGAGATCATTATATCCAACATTCATCTTTGCAGAGTCACTGGCTTTGCAAGACGTTAATAGAAGTCACTTCTGGTTCAGGAGACTAGGAAGAGAGGGCACTGGCTTACTTTCATTCATTTCTAGAAATCTGCAAATGAGAGGCACTATTTTAATACCTCCTTAATATTTATCAAACACCCATTATGTGTCTAGCATGCGTTCATCATGAATGGCTTTTTAAATTTCCCACAAAAGAGTACACATACATTCACGACATAGATTTGCCTTCATGCATATTAGTCATGCTATGAGAGCGACAATTCTCGGACTTACCAACAAGCTCCCTAACACCGTTGTTTCTTTAAAACATCACTTTTGTCCAGTAACTGTTTTTATGGCAACTGAAGATGGTTCATGAGCTCAGGTCTGTGAAATCTACCAGTCTTACCATCACCCAGAAACACCTGGCCTCATACAGTGCTAGAGCGGCCTGGTGAAAACTCAGTTGTAGCAGTACAGAGGAAACAGAAGCCTGCAATGTTGGAGAGTTGCTCTATAAGATATAACTCAAGTTCTATACTCACAAGAAACCTATGGTGCCATGCTGCAAAGCCAGGATGGGATAGAGAGTGACCCCTCCCACTCTTATACCCAAAAAATGATTCACAGATTTTCTCTATTCCTTCTCCCCAAAATAGGAATTGGATGGTCTGGAGGTTAAAATATTTGAGGCGAGATGCCTCTCCCATGGAACATATTCACAGTTCCATTATCTTGGAAACCGACACTTACTCCTTGTCCTCTGCCCATTTTCAGGTCTTTGGGTAACAAGAGTGGGAGTTGAGAAGGATTGTTTGTGATTGCCTTCTTTATCAGGCCTCCATTGTTAGGCAACTCTTTGCAAGATGGGAAATAGTTGGTACCAGTTGTTTTGGGGGCATTAGCCAAGTCAGAAACTGGACAGAGTTCCACTTGAATGTGCTGCTGCTCTAGTTTGGGTAACTTTACTGTCTATGTATATATCCAAGTACTGCTTGGCACAGTTGAGTTTCTCTTTGGTACATAATTCTGTGTTACTTGTTTTCTCACTCAGTATGATGGTGAAATTTATCCACTTGTAACTCTGTATCCCAAATTCTGTCTCTTCTGTTATGTGGCCATGGAGTGTAGGAGGTTGGCTGCTGTCGGCCTCTGCTCCTGTGGGTTTCGCACCTTCTTGCCCTACCTGCTGTTCTTTCAGCCTCCATTCCCCACCTATTCTCCACCTCACAGCCACTGTATGATGCTGGACTGCAGGTAAATAGTCACCGACATAGCAGTGTCCAGGCAGCATTCCTCCCAACAGTGCACCCAGGAGGCCCCTCTACCTGGCAGCCTCTAACCTCTCCTCTCCATCCTACAGCCAGCTGCATCCTCTGAGGAGAGGCTGGTGGCTCCTTTTTGGCAATGCTGCATCAGTGCAGGGACAGAGAAGGTGACAGAGACAAAGAGGATGGTGAAAAGGATATAGAGCAGTTTAATTTTCTACCATATAAAAAATCTGGAAGAGACCTGGCTAAGGGGAGAGAGAGTAACAGCCCCTTAGATGTGGTGGGGGAGGGGACACAGGAAGGGGCTGTGGGGAATGCTGGACAGATTGTGAGAACACAGGGAATTAGGGAGGAGAGAAAGAGGGGACAAAGGACTGCTTGCAGGCTTATTTTGCATCTCACGTGAAAGGACTAGAGAAATGCCTGGAATTTGTGATGGCTTTAATGGTTCACCTTATGTAAATTTCATCTTACTCCTCACTTAGGCTTGCCAAGTGAGGCTCTGATCTCTTTGCTCTCCCTGTCCCCTCTTCAGCTTTAATTCTCACTTGTCAGTGACCAATTGCCCACATAGTTCCCATTTCAGGTTTCTCAGAATGAGTATATGACTTGCTCAGCACATTGCTTGGGGACAGAGCTTCTTCAATGGAAGCCATCTCATGTGTGTTGTTGTCCTATCAGGTGGCTTCACTTCAGTCAAATGAATTCTATTTGGCTGTAGCCTGAGAAGGTTTGTTTGACATGCCACAAAAAAAGCGACCAGAGCATTCTATACTTTCCTGGGGACAAAGAGCAGAGCGGTTGCCTCTGGAAAACTCTGTGGATATGATATTGGCAGTATTAAAACATATCCCAAAACCCCAGCCCAACTCTTGGTCTGCTCTTAAACAATGTCTTTTCACTAGGGCAAGCATTGGGTTTTAGAGGGGAACACCAGGGCTGTCTCTCCAAAATGGCTAGGGATTAGAGTCTTTGGTCCTTGAATGCCAAGTACTACATCACTTTGACTTTGCAGCTTTTTCATATTGATGGTGGGGGAGATCTGGTGTGCAGCATGATCTCACCCTCTCTCCTGTGTCTGAGCACCCCTGCACAGCGTGTTAGGATTAAGAGAAGCCCCTTCCAGTGTAACCCAAGAACACCCTGTCAGCAAACACACACCCAACCTAAAGGAGTGAAATGACAGATTCTGTTTTAATGGCTCAAACATGGGAGGAGAGTTTATTGCTATAATTATATTTAATTTCTCAAAATTCTGGGCAGGCCTCAGCACATAAGCCACATGACTTTTTGTCCAAGGCCATGTCCACCCTGGAGTTGCTTTATGACAGCATCCACAGCCACCTTGACAGGTCGATGTCACTTCTGTGCCTGCCCAGTTGTCTGTTGATTAAAAAGACCAACACATTTTTGGTGGGCTTCTTGCGTTTGAAGGATTTGTCTGATTTCTTGATGTTCAGTGCGGTCTCTCTGGGGCTCCCTTTGGGGAGTTCTTTATCCATGACTTGTTGACTCCACACAACCTCAGTAAAACAGCACAACCGAGGAAGCCTGAAAAAGATGATGCATTCTAGGTAATCAAGTGGACCCGACAACCTCTTCCTCACTGGCACAAAACCACACACACACACACACACACACACACACACACACACACACACACTGCTACCAGCAGTAGTCACAGGAAGCACCAACCATATTGTTTCTTCAATCTGTCTTATACATGGGTTTGTGCATCAGCCTGATGGGACCCGGGACATTAAGGGCACACTGTTGCATCACTCTGATCATTACCTGTCACATACAGGCTTGTTAGATTGTACACAAAACACTACCTTATAGCTCAAATGTCATTGTAATTCTTATATCCACACTAATGTTAACTGGATTTTATGTTGCTTTTTTTCAGAGCTGTCTTCTTCTCACTTCTGAGTTTTCCCTGTACCTGGAATATGGGCTTCCTTCTGAACTACATTATTCATGTTGTACAGAGTAATTCTCTTTAGTAAATCTATCCATAACAGAGTTCAGTACTTTACATTTGCATTTCTTCATTCTACAACTTGCGGGCTGCTATAATTTGTTTCCTCATTCCAAATCTCTTTACATGAGTTTAGCTTCAAATAGGATTTGCCTCCTTTGAAAATGACTAGTGAAGCAGGTATGAATCTTACTCCAAACCCCTGTGTAGGAAATACACTGGACATTCTCAAATGCTACCTAGTTTCTGTTTCTAAGGTCCATCCTGCTGATTTTCCATCCTGGGAATGTAATCACAGTGGCTTAAAGATTGTACTCACCTCTGATGCCTGGCCCTGACTCATCCCCCAAAACCCTGTTCTGCATTTCATTTGAATCTAGCACAGATTCAAAAGAGTGTTCTCTATTTTGACCTCTCAAGAGAGATTAAAAACCTTGCCCAAGTGACAGAGAGGTGAGATTGGAACTGAGAAAGCCTGTATCTGAAGCCTCTACTTTTACCCACTGCTCTATAGTGTCTCTGTATCAATTTGAACAAATGACTCTCTAATAAACTCCCCCCATTACCAAACAGGGTAGGGGTTTATCAGGTAGGTTAGTTAGTTAATGGCACAAAAGGATGCTCTATGATCTTGGTATATCAGGATATTTTACCTGTGAGACCACTCAGGTTTTTCTTTTGAAGAAAAGATCTGGACCAGAGGGTAAACAGCAACAGCTTGGCACTCTCTCTCTTTCCTTGAGTCCCAGGGCCTGATTGGTTCAGCACCAAGTGAAGTCATAGTTACTGTGGCGACTCACAATTGCCCTCAGAACCTAGTGCAGATTCAAACACTGGCAACCATCCCTGGCTTTCTTCTGGTTCAAGCCTGAATAAGGTGAGTGGAAGTTGCTGGGAGAGGAGGTGAGTATATCCTGTGGCTGGGTGCCATCGGCATGTCTCCTTCCTAGACAGAACTTGCCTCAACTATCCTGGCCTCAGAGCTTGTCCCTGGCTCGTATAAAATCCATTAAAATTTCTCCTTTGTGTAAATAAACAGCACCCACTGCATCTTGCCTTGTCCCCTGGGTAGTGATCAGCAACTTTGTCCGCCATGTTCCAATCCAGGAATTAGTTCCAGGTCAAAGTTCCTACTTGTTTCTCAATCTTGCATCCATCCTTGGTCATGACTCTGCAAGTACTCCTTCTATAATACGCAATTTATGTAAATGGAATGTTTAGTTGCAGAAATTGAACACTTCAGTTAAACATTGCTGTGTCTCCCACACTTATCTAAACCCTCTCAAAGCTCAGTGCAGTGGAGCTTCACACCTTTATTCTGTGGATCTGGGATGCAGGTGGGCTTTTAATGCTTTGGAAAATCTTATTCTAAAACTGGACCAGTTCCTTGAGACATATTCCCTTCCAAGTCTCTGATCTAGAATAACTACATTGTTACCATTAAAGTATGACCCACGTGGGTATTGTCTAGATGCAGGACATGGATTTTCCAGGCTGTCAGAGGGATAACGGTGAGGACAGCGCTTTGTGTTTTTTGTAGAGTGGTTCCCATGAGGAACTAAAATGACTATTATGAGATATGGCTTGCCTCCTTACTGGCTGCCCAGTCAGTCTTATGTAAGAACTAAGGAAATTGATGTTACTGTAAAGTGACCCAGGTCACACACTCCCTTCCTTGAGTGGCAGGGAAGTAAGGCTCACTCCTCCAGGTTTTCTCCCAGCCCCTATAGAAGCATGTAAAGACCCTGAAGCCATGTTCAGTGTTCTAAACAATTTGGAGAGGGAAGATAACTTATTGGTGTAGTTTATTAACAAAGAAAGTGGAAAACTCTTTCTGTTAAGGAACTGACATCCTAGAAATCCAAGTCAATCACCTAGGAAATAGACCAGGAGAGGCTGATTGACAGAACTTGAATGCATAAAAACTTTGCATACTAGGTCAGGCACAGTGGCTCTCACCTGTAATCCCAACACTTTGGAAGGCTGAGGGGAGTGGATTGCATGAGCCCAGGAGTTCAAGACCTTCAGTTGGCCTTGGGTCATATCCAGCATGCTCCAACTGTAAGACAAAAAGCCCCTAAGGCAGACAGTCATGGCGATTGCCATAAGCAGCCCTGTAGATGCAAAGATGAGATGTAGCTCTGCAGGGCCAGAGTCTAAATATGTAAGTCAATGTCAGAATCTTTTTGGCACTGTCTGTTCCTTAAATAGGTCAATACTCACCGTTTATGAAAATTTTCATCGAACTGGAGCTACATTTCCTTTCTATAGATAGCATGTTTTTAATTTTTGTTTTTAAAGCGACCCAGGTCACACACACCCTTTCTTGAGTGGCAGGTAAGGCAGGCTCGGTCCTCCAGGTTTTCTCCTGGCCACATAGAACCATGTAAAGACCCTGAGGCCATATTCATTGTCTTGAACAATTTGGAGAGGGAAGATAACTTATTGGCGTATTTTATTAACAAAGAAAGTGGAAAACTATCTTTCTCTTAAGGAACTCTGACATCCTAAAAATCCAAGGCAATCACCTAGGAAATAGGCAAGGAGAGGCTGATTGATAGAAGTTAAATGCATAAAAACTTTGCACACTAGGTCAGACACAGTGGCTCTTGCCTTTATAGGCACTTTGGAAGGCTGAGAGGAGTGGAGTGCTTGAGCTCAGGAGTTCAAGACCAGCCTGGGCTACATAAGGAGACCCTATCTCTACAATAAAAATAAATGAATACATAAATATATTAAAAAATTGCAGTCTTCCAATAAATAGGGAATATCATAGATTTAAGCTATCCTACTTACATTGGTTGCAAATATTATGAAATACCTGGAAAAATAATGAAATATAAGGAAAACACACATGCCATTTTTTATGAGCCTTCAGTTTGAATATACACATAATATTTTAAAACACTACATTTTTCTTAAGAGGAAGATCAATTTTTGCAATGGCATCAATCTGCCTCTAATAAAATCAATATATCCAGTACAATCCTAATCATAGTTTGTAGCAGAATTTTGAGTGTGTGTGTAACTGGAAGATCAGATGAAATTATATTGCAAAAAAATGTGAAGGATTATGCAACAGGGGTAGCTTGTCATTCTGGACTCAAAACTTACTCTGTAGTATTAGTGAATGAAGCAGGAATTGATAGACATGTCCATGGACCAACAAAGAGATTCTAGAAATATACTCATGCATATGTGGAACTCAAAGAAATTATATACCTGGCATTTAAAAATCACAAGTTGCCACAAAGCTGACTTTTATGATCGTGTGTGTTAGAGAGGAGAAGTGCAGAGAGGCTTTGGGGGCTACTTGATGTTTCTCCTTCAGGCAATTCTAGATTCCATCAACTTTCACAGGTCTCTCTTCTGTGCTGTCTTCCTGAAGCCATCTGTGGAGTCAAGCAGTCATGGCACAGGCACACTCTGAAGTTGGTCCCAGCACATCTGCAGGGAGCATCAGGAGAAAGGCGGACGAATACTTGAGACCCAGCCTGGCCTCTAAATCTGTGCTGAGCGTTTTACTCAGTAGACAGCTTGGGAATCACAGAAACGATGTGGATCTGACAGAGTGGCTGTGGACACTGACACAAACCACACCAGGGTGGACCTGGCCTTTGCCAACACGCCATACAATCAACCCACCTTTGCACCCTGGGGAGGATGAAAAATCCAAGAAAATGGTGTGGATCAATAAATCCTTCCCCTGATGCAACCATTACAAATGGAAGTTGTGTTCTCACTGCTTTTGGCTGTACATGGTCTTTGATCACCTAGTTTCTTGACTTCTGACCAGTCTCTGTGTTACCCGAGGCCACAGCAGATGAACTTTACCTATTCCCCCCTGAGAAGGTGTTCACTAACGTTGTAGACTCTGGGGGTGTTGGAGCCACGAGGGGCCCTGTTTCGAGAAGGTGGAAGGGCAGCTGAGTGGACACGTGGAGAGGCCCTGCAACCCTAAATTTCTAGGGGGAGGGGCCTTTAAGGAGCCTGCTTGGAAGTCTTGATTTGTCTCCCTTGAAGTTTGGGGGAGAGCATGGGTAAAAATTGAAATCAAATAAATTTAAAATGAGAGTGGCTTGCAGAGTGGGGAGAGAATTCTCGCAAGAGATATCCTTCTTAAATTGAGAAAAAAAGAAAGGGAGCTAAAGAGGTAATCAAAAATGCTCAGGAAATAAAGAATGGTCTTTTAAGTGTTGATGCAAAATAACTTTGAACCTACAATTCTACTTCTAGCCAGACATTCAAGTGCGAGAATAAATTAGCAAACAAAGTGTTCAAGTGTGTGTTCCCTGGAAATAGACCCTGAGGCACACTTGTGAGTAGAAAGCACCAACTTTGGAGAAAGTCCCAGACAGCACAGGTAAGGGTGTGGGGAGGTGAGAGGTTTCCACTGTGGGCAATTGGAGCTAATTCTCGGGGGGGCCTTATGGGAGACTTTGTAGAACACACATCTCACATTCATCCCAAGTGCAGGATGAGATGGCTTGGGGGTATTTAGCCACCAAAGTCGCAACCATACTTATTAAAGTACTTCCCCCATGGGAGATATAAATTTCTGTCACCTTCATTTGGCCTTGGGTCATATCCAGCATGCTCTAAGGGTGAGACAAAAAGCCCCCAAGGCAGAGAGTCATGGCGATTGCCATAAGCAGCCCTGTAGATGGAAAGGTGAGACCTAGCTCTGCAGGGCCAGTGTCTAAATACATAAGTCAGTGTCAGAATCTTTTTGGCACTGTCTGTTCCTTAAATAGGTCAATACTCACCGTTTGTGAAAATTTTCATTGAACTGGAGCTACATTTCCTCTCTATAGATAGCATGTTTTAAATGTTTTGTCAATTATCAATTTTAATTGGAAACTGATTGCAGGACCTCTGTCCCAGAGAGTTGTGAGATACGTGTTTAGCCATCGAACGAGCATTGTAGACATCAAAATATTCCCCCTGGGGAAAAGAAAGCAGGATTTTTGTAGTGTGTCCTGCCTGCAGATGTGCCATGCTGGGTGTTAGGCACAGGTCTCTCCCTGGGATTTCATGGAGATCTTGGGCTGGCTGCTTTATCAGAAACTCTATTCTTGCAATTCAGCCTAGGGGAATCCAAGCTGCATTGTCTCACCTCTTGCTGAGGGGTTCCTCAGCATGTGGAATGCAAAGAACCTCCTTCTTTCCAGGTCTCCCATAGTAGCTGGAACTTTATTCATGTCCCTATCATTACTTTGTCCATGGAACGGGATGAGTTGCTGGTTAGCTTGCTCCCACCCACCTATGCCCATCCAGGCCCATGCTCAGCACACTGTCCCCATACTGGGTGCCCCTATTCCTAGGGATTCTTGGAAATGCTGTTCTGGGTGGTGACTCCATTTCAGCACTGACATAGCCACTGGCAGCCACAGATGGCCTTCTCAAGCTTGTGTTGGGAGTCTAGTAATGAATCCTTTTTGTCACAGTTTAGATGGAACTTGCAATGCCCAGCTCCATTGATGTTGCTTTTCACCTTTCTTCTGTCTCCAATACTCTTCCCTTCCTTTGCAAGCCTCTCAATACTTCGCCATTTTGTTCCAGTGTCACTGCATACAGTTATGCATACAGGTGTGTGTGTATATCTGGGTAGAAGCTTCTGGAAGAGCCCAGTGGTTGAGTTGGGATGGTTATGGGAGCTACGGACACCAGGCGCTCTGAGGCTGGCCAGGGGCTTGGGTGGGGAAGTGCAGTTATGGGAGTGAGGCTGGGGTCAAGCAGGTGTAAAACCCTGCAAAGCAGCTCTTGGTGAGTCTGTCAGGGGAATGGGATAGATGTCTACAGGGAAGGAGTGGGATGGGAGTAAGGGCAGCATCTATAGTGCTGAACTTTCCAGGAAGAAATAATCAAATTCTCTATGCATGCAAAATATTTCAAAATTTAAAAGTTGAAGGGTAACTTAAAAATAAAAATAAAAGCCCAGGATTAGGCCAAAGTCAAAACATTGTGATGAGGCTCGTAAGTTCTTCTGGGAGTCTATAGATGAACATTTCTAAGATTGCTTGAATGGGTCCTGGGTTAGACAAATAAGTTAATGGATGTGTGATGGTAGAAGCCACATTTCTCACTCTTGGTGAGGAAAGTTAGTTGAGTAAATGAGACAGCTACAATGACTCATGTGATAAGAGATTAGAGTTGGAGAGATTGGTATGAACTCATGCTTACGTTAATATAGATAAAGAAGGGTAGATGTAGAAACGTTTATAGGTATGTGTGTACACAAGATGTATTAGTGTCCTATTGCTGCTGTAACAAATTTCCACAAATGTAGTGGCTTTAAACAAACAAAAATTTCTTTTAGAGTCTGGAGGTCAGAGGTCTAACATCAGCTTGCTGGTTAGGGCTATGTTCCTTCTGGAGACTTCAGGGCAGAGTTCAATTCCTTGCTTTTTTCAGCTTCTAGGATCGGCCTGGCTTCCTTGTTTCATTATTCCTTCCTGGCATCACTCCAACTTCTTTCCATAGTAATGTCTCCTACTACGCACTCTGATCCCTCTGCCTCCCTCTTAAAAGTCTCTGTGGTTCATGTATTTGGGGATCGAAGAAGGAAGAGAAGGGACCGTGAAAGACAGTGGCACAGAAGCTATACTGGGACCGTACTTGGACAGGGTTGTATGACAGGCAAAGTCTCTGCAAGACACCTTCCAGGGACAGCAGCATGGGGCCACCACCCAGAAGGATATGAGGGCAAGGGAATTTCTGAGAAAGAAGAGGAAACCAGAGAAGGGGCTTACATGAGTAGGTGATGTCATCAGCAGCAAGGTGGGGAGTTCTCTGGGTCACAGAGCTTTGAAGGGCAGCAGTGGTTTGGGGGTCTTTTATAGCTATTGAGTTTGTCTTTTCTATGGTTAGTGGATATGGGGAGCAGTTTTGTGAGAAATGGAAAATAGGTACGTTCTAAAGGACTTAAAAATACGTTTTCAGATTATATTTAAAGAGACTGAATATATGAGAATGTGAGTTTGGGACCAGTGGGCTTTGAGGCAATAGTCCTAGCTTGCTGTGAAGAAGTAAACAACATGGGGATCATTTTAGGCCAATAGACAGGGTGCATTTCTGGCTCATTTGTAGAACATGACTCTTGTGATTATATGACGCCCACTCCCATAATCTGGGATAATCTCCTCATGCCATGATCTTTAACTTAATCATATTTGAAACGTTCCTTTTTTGTGTAAGTTAACACATTCACAGGTTATGGAGATTGTGAAGTAGACATCACTGGGGGATCACTATTTACCTACCACACATGAGTCAACTTGCACACACATGATTTCTTCCTCTGTCGGCTGAGAGAGCCAAGAAGCGATGACAACCAAGTAGTAATGAGCACACCTAGAGCCCAAACCTTGGTTTCTAATGTCATCCAACAATAAAAGGAAGCAGGACTCTTTGGCTAAATGACTGATTCCAAGGCTGAGCCTGGGATTGTACAACATGAGCCTGGAGAATCTTATAATGTCAGTAAGCACACACACAAACACACACACAATGATGGGAGTATGGCAAAGAGACACAGGAGCCTGCTGAAAGTGCTCCCAGTGGCTAAAGCTGGAGCAAGCTGAGCAACAGAACAGATACAGATACAGTGCTTTTGGATTATAACTTGAAATACAAAGTAAATATCCATGAGTCCATACTGATACAAATAAATAGGGAGAAGAGACAAATCTCCTTTGCAGAATAATTCCAATTTTTTACAGATACTTTACCCAAGATAAGGTAGAAAAGAACTCTCCCTTCCTTAATCATATGCTGTCCATAGTAACCTCCCTCCAAAAAGTAGAATATGGTAAGGCAGAAAAACATACCTTTACTGCTGAGAAAGCTAATACACTCTACCTCAGCCAGGTGACCAAAGTTGAACTTAACTGTCATGTCATGTGGATTGTATGCTCTCTTGATAAGGGGTGATGAGAATGGTACTTTCTTTCTTGGTCTTCCTCTCAAAAACCTGTAACCCCAGTGTCATCATGAGAAAATCACCTGGCAAATCCCAGTTGAAAGATATTCTACAAAATACCTGGCCAGTAGTCCTCAAAATTGTCAAGAGTCATCAGAAACAAGGGAAGTCTGAGAAACTATCACAACCAAGAGCACCCTAAGATGGCATGATTATTAAATATAATGTAGCATCCTGGATGTGAAGTTGAAACAGAAAAAGGACATTTGATTAAAATGGTGGAAATGTGAATAAAGTGAGGACTTTGGGTCATAATAATGTATTAGGATCAGTTAACTAACTGTAACAAATGTACCACTTTAGTGCAAGATGCATAGGGGAAACTGGGTGAGGGATATGAGGGACCTCTCTGTACTATCTTCATAACTTTTGTATAAATATAAATCTCTTTTAAGGTAAAATGTCTAGATAAAACAAGCAACAGCAACAAGGCCACTGCCAAATCTAGTCTGGAGACAACAAAACAAGAACATTACCCAAGTCACAAAAGGCACCAAACACCTGCCATCCTGGCTGATGTGAGTGACTGCTCCTTCTGTGCCAACAATAGCTTTTTTCAAATCTTCATTTCTCTAGGATAAGGTTTACAAATATACCCAGTCGCAAAATTACCCCCCACTTCCTGACAGCATCCAATCCAGAGCCAAACCCTACTTCAGGAAACCCTCCTCTAAATCACCTAGCTGAAGCCCAGATCTTATGTTTCTTCTAATACTCTCTTCCTGAGAGTCCCCAGGGTTCCCTCATGTCTTGCAGTCTCCTTTTGTTCTTTGAATAATGAACTCAACTTGTTCATCAAGCAATAAACTGCACTCAGAAAGTTGAGCTTGTTTAACTACAGGTGTGTTCCTGGTGACCTTTGACTGCAGAGAGGTGACAAGATTAAGAAAATGCCTCTAGGGTGGTTCCAAGATGGCCAAATAGGAACAGCTCCAGTCTACAGCCCCCAATGTGAGCAATGCAGAAGACAGGTGATTTCTGCATTTCCAACTGAGGTACTGGGTTCATCTCACCGGGGCATGTCAGACAGCAGGTGCAGGACAGTGGGAGCAGCCCAGTGAGCAAGAGCCGAAGCAGGGTGAGGCATTACCTCACCCAGGAAGTATAAGGGGTCAGGGAATTCCCTTTCTTGGCCAAGAGAAGCCGGGACCGACAGCACCTGGAAAATCGGTCACTCCCACCCCAATACTGCACTTTTCCAAGGGTCTTAGCAAATGGCATACCAGGAGATTATATCCCACGCCTGGCTCCAAGGGTCCCATGCCCACGGAGCCTTGCTCATTGCTAGCACAGCAGTCTGAGATCAAATTGCAAGGTGGCAGCAAGGCTTGGGGAGGGGTGCCCACCATTGCTGAGGCTTGAGTAGGTAAACAAAGTGGCCGGGAAGCTCGAACTGGGTGGAGCCCACCACAGCTCAAGGAGGCCTGCCTGCCTCTGTAGACTCCACCTCTGGGGGCAGGGCATAGCCAAACAAATGGCAGCAGAAACCTCTGCAGATGTAAATGTCCCTGTCTGACAGCTTTGAAGAGAGTAGTGATTCTCCCAGCACAGAGTTTGAGATCTGAGAACAGACAGATTGCCTCCTCAAGTGGGTCCCTGACCCCTGAGTAGTCTAACTGGGAGGCACCCCCCAGTAGGGGCAGACTGACACCTCACACGGCCGGGTACCCCTCTGAGACGAAGCTTCCAGAGGAACGATCAAGCAGTAACATTTGCTGTTCAGCAGTATTCGCTGTTCTGCAGTCTCTGCTGCTGATACCCAGGCAAACAGGGTCTGGTGTAGACCTCCAGCAAACTCCAGCAGACCTGCAGCTGAGGGTCCTGATTGTTAGAAAGAAAACTAACAAATACTATCCACACCAAAACCCCATCTGTATGTCACCATCATCAAAGACCAAAGGTAGATTAAAACCACAAAGATGGGGAAACAACAGAGCAGAAAAGCTGAAAATTCTAAAAATCAGAGCACCTCAAAATTCTAAAAATCAGAGTGCCTCCTTTGGAGGGGGAGCCCTCCAAAGGAACGCAGCTCCTTGCCAGCAATGGAACAAAGCTGGATGGAGAATGACTTTGACGAGTTGAGAGAAGAAGGCTTCAGACGATCAAACTTCTCTGAGCTAAAGGAGGAAGTTTGAACCCATCGCAAAGAAGCTAAAAACCTTGAAAAATGATTAGATGAATGGTTAACTAGAATAACCAGTGTAGAGAGGTCCTTAAATGACCTGATGGAGCTGAAAATCATGGCATGAGAACTATGTGACGAATGCCAACTGGAAGAAAGGGTGGCAGTGACCCAAGATCAAATGAATGAAATGAAGCAAGAAGAAAAGAAGTTTAGAGAAAAAAGAGCAAAAAGAAATGAACAAAGTCTCCAAGAAATATGGGATTATGTGAAAAGACTAAATCTACATCTGATTGGTGTACCTGAAAGTGACGGGGAGAATGGAACTAAATTGGAAAACACTTTTCAGGATATTATTCAGGAGAATTTTCCCAACCTAGCAAGGGAGGCCAACATTCAAATTCAGGAAATGCAGAGAACGCCACAAAGATACTCCTCAAGAAGAGCAACTCCAAGACACATAACTGTCATATTCACCAAAGTTGAAATGAAGGAAAAAATGTTAAGGGCAGCCAGAGAGAAAGGTTGGGTTACCCACAAAGGGAAGCCCATCAGACTAACAGCAGATCTCTCGGCAGAAACTCTACAAGCCAGAAGAG
>NW_012116077.1:1065450-1103935 GCF_000951035.1 Colobus angolensis palliatus
ATAACGAAATGAAGGCAGAAATAAAGAAGTTCTTTGAAATCAATGAGAACAAAGACACAATATACCAGAATCTCTGGGACACATTTAAAGCATTGTGTAGAGGGGAATTTATAGCACTAAATGCCCACAAGAGAAAGCAGGAAAGATCTAAAATTGACACCCTAACATCACAGAAGAACTAGAGAAGCAAGAGCAAACACATTCAAAAGCTAGCAGAAGGCAAGAAATAACTAAGATCAGAGCAGATCTGAAGGAGATAGAGACACAAAAAACCCTTCAAAAAATCCCAGGTCGAGTTCAGACTGCTGTGCTGGCAGCGAGAATTTCAAGCCAGTGGACCTTAGCTTGCTGGGCTCCATGGAGGTGGGATCCACTGAGCTAGACCACTTGGCTCCCTGGCTTCAGCCCACTTTCCAGGGGAGTGAACGGTTCTGTCTCATTGGCTTTCCAGGTGCCACTGGAGTATTAAAAAAAAAAAAATCCCGCTGCTAGCTTGGTGTCTGCCCAAAACAGCAGCCCAGTTGTGTGCTTGAAACCCAGGGCCCTCGTGGTGAAGGCACCTGAGTGAATCTCCTGGTCTGTGGGTTGCGAAGACCATGGGAAAAGCGTAATATCTGGGCCAGAATGCACTATCCCTTAGGGCACAGTCCCTCAGGGCTTCCCTTGGCTGGAGGAGGGAGTTCCCTGACCCCTTGTGCTTCCCAGGTGAGGTGACACCCCACCCTGCTCCCGCTTGCCCTCTGTGGGCTGCACCTACTGTCTAAGCAGTCCCAATGAGATGAGTTGTGTACCTCAGTTGGAAATGCGGAAATCACCTGCCTTCTGTGTTGACCTTACTGGGAGTTGCAGACCAGAGCTGTTCCTATTCGCCCATCTTTCCAGCCACCAGAAATACAAATTTTAATATTATCCTCCAGCTTGGCCATTTCTGCCACTATTTCCGACAAATAGTCCGAGGTCCCCTATTTACAAACCTTCATGGCCTTGAGGGAAAACCTAGGAAAATTATTTGATGACCCCATCAATGGCTTCCAAAAATTGAGACTTGCATTTAGATAAACTTGGAAGGATATAATTATCCTCATGGGACAAGCCCTATCACAAGAGGAAAGACAAACCATCTATGAGGCAGCATTCCACTGAGAGGATGACTACACCTGACAGATGTCAACTACCCTGTAGGAGTTACAGCTGTTCCCTAGCAGGATCCCAAGTGGTGCTACAATACCCAGGCAGGAATATGGGCCAGGAACCATATGCTCGTGTGTCTAATGGAGGGAGTGAAAAGGAATAAGATCAAGCCTATAAACTATAATAAACTAGCCACCATAGACCAGGGGCCAAATGAAAATTCCATAGACTCTCTCAAAAGGCCACAAAAAAATCAGTGTTAAGCACACTAACTTAGACCTGGGATCCCCAGAGGGGCAACTAGTTCTAAAGGACCACTCCTTTGTCCAAGTTGCCCCAGACATTAGAAAAAAAAATTACAAAAGTCAGCCTTAGGACACAGTGCCCCTATGCTAGACATCCTCAAATTAGCCTCCTCGGTCTTTTATAACCAAGAGCAAAATGAGAAGGACAGGACTAAGAAGAGGGAGAAATGCAGGGGCAAGAGGCAGACTGAACTGTTGGCTGCTTTGCAAGTCTGCCAGCCCCCTCCAGGTTGCCCTGACAATGCTCTTCCAAGTAACTGCCATCAGTGCAGGAAGCCAGGACACTGGAAGGCAAACTTCCCTGATGGGCCAAATTAGAGGAAGCCCCTCACAGCCTGTCCCCTCTATCACAATCTCAGCCACTGGAAAAGGGCCTGTCCCAAGAGCCAAAAGTCCCCTGGACCAGATCCCAATGCAGTAATGGCTTTGAGCTGAAAGGGCCCTCTGCTGTGTCTGGCTCATATATCTGACATCATCATTGAAGAGAGTGAGTCAATGGAAAGTCTGGAAGTGGCAGGTAAGATAATAAATTTCCCTTTTGGATTCAAGAGCCACCTACTTTGTGCTAACCTCCTTCTCCAGGCAACTGTGTTCCAAATCCTGTTGAGTGATGGGGGCAAATGGTACCCTTTCCCTCAAAAGATTCACACCCCCTTTATATTGCTTATGGGACCAATTACTCTTCTCCCTTCACTCCCTGGTAATGTCTAAATGCCCCACACCCATTTTGAGTAGGATTATATTTTCCAAGATGGGTACCTGCTTAATGTTTACCCTACTTTCAGATTCATATTTTCCCCTAATAGCACTATTTCTTCTGGGAAGGTCACCTAAATCTTTAACCAATGACTTCAACCTGGACAGTCCTACCCCAGAGTTTTACAAACAACCCACACTTGTTCAGACAAGCTGTAGCAAGAAATTTAACCAAGCAATCTCTTGAAAGGGTAGAACTTCTACAGTATATAAATAACCTACGTATTTGCTCGCCCTTCACAGAACTCACACAACAACATGCAGTACAAACCTTAACTTCCTAACAAAAGGAAAGTAATTTTTGTCTAATCCAAAGGTTATTTAAAGGTTACATATAAAACGAAGTAAAAGGAACCAGAAAATAAGAGACATCTAAAGAAGGTTATAAATGTAAAGAGATATTTTTGGTAAGAAAAGCTAAACAAAAGACAATTTTGTATGAGAAAGAATCTTGTGGGGTCCAAGCTCTGTGCTGGTACATGTGAGGATGCATGTGGCAGCACCACAAGCTTCCTTGATCACACTTGTACTGTTGGCTACTAACAGCAATCCACGAGTGAGACTTCTACAACAAGTTGTTATCAGAAGACCATAACTATTCTACAAAATCTGAGAAACAGAAACAGCTAATAAGCTTGATAAAAACAAGAATACAGATAGCTCAGGAGGACTCAACAGTGGATCTTCTAAATCACATTTTCTGTAAAGAAATGGTATCATCAGACTGAACAGGAAAATACTCAGTCATATAGTCTAGTCCAGAGCTCCAAAATTGGTAGGACAAAACAGTGATCGACTCTGCTAGGTTGAGATGAAAAGTATGAAACCAAGTAGCTACGGTCAGGGAACTCAGTCAATAGCAAACACAAAGGTGTGTATGCAGCGGGCAGTTCTCAGAGAAAAGATGCCAGGTGGATGGACCAATCAGTGTTCGACCCCTGCTTTTACCCTGAAGGATACAAATACAGCACATGGACATTTTGACATGTCCAGTAAGTAAAACTCAAAAATTAGTTCTTTAAATAGAAATGCACATATAACACACAATGAAGACAACTGAAAGACAAAGACATACCCAAAGCACAGCATCCCCAAAGGTAAATCCTGTCAAAACCATGAAGAGCTAATGTCATGGGACCACGCTTTGATTCAGAGTCCTCCAGGTTAATTTTCCCACTGCTGTAGGACTGCTGTAATATGCTGAGAGTCAGAAAACTACAGGCTAATGTTTGCATGTTAAGACTGCCATTGCAAAATATTACATGCAATTTTAAGAATCGAGGAAAAGCAATTACCAGGCATACCTCTGACCTGTTGCATTTTTGGGTCTTCACCACTGCAATAAAGCAGGCCACACAAATATTTTGGTTTACCGTGCATATAAAAGTTTCATTTACCCTATAAAGAAATCTATTTAGTCAGCGATAGCATTATGTCTACAAAACAATATGCAAACTTTAATTAAAAAATACTTGATTGCTAAAAATGGCTAATGATGGTCAGAGCACCCAGCAAGTCATCATCTTCTTGCTGGTGGAGGGTCTGGTCTTGATGTTGATGGCTGCTCGCTGACCAGCATGGTGGTTGCCGGAGGGTGGGGTGGCTTTGGAAATTCCTTAAGAGAAGACAATGATGAAGTTGATCACAATCATCGACTCTTCCTTTCATGAAAGATTTCTCTGTGGCATGCAATGCTGTTTGATAGCATTTTACCCAGAGTAAAACTTGCTTTAATATTGGATCCAATCCTCTCTCAACACACACACACCCCTGCTTTGTCAACTGCATTAATGTAATATTTTAAATCCTATGTTGTCATTTTAACAACATTCACATCTTCTGCACCAGGAGTCTATTCCATCTGAAGAGAACACTTTCTTTACTCATCCATAAGAAGCAACTCATCCATTCGAGCTTTATCAATTCACTCACATCTTGAGGCTCCACTTCTAATTCCAATTCTCTTTTTATTTCCAATACATCTGCAGTAACTTTTTCCACTCAAGTCTTTCATCATCAGTGTCAGCCAGAGGGTTGGAATCAACATCTTCCACACTCTTGTTGACATTCATATTTTGACCTCCTCCCACGAACCATGAATGTTCCTAATGGAATCTAGAATGGTGAATCATTTCCAGAAAGTTTTCCATTTACTTTGTCCAGCTCCATCAGAGGAATCACACCCTATGGCAACCTATGGTAGCCTTATCAATTGTATTTCTTAAATAAGACTTGACAGTCAGTCAAAATTACTACTTGATCTATGGGCTACAGAATGGATGCTGTGTTAGCAGGCATGGAAACAACATTCATCTTCTTGTAGATTTCCATCAGGGCTCCTAGGTGACCATTGCATTGTCAATGAGCAATAATATTTTGAGAGGAATCTTTCTTTCTTTTTTCTTCCTGAGCAGTAGGTCTCAACAGTGGGCTTAAAATACTCAGCAAACCATGTTGTAAACAGGTGTGCTGTCGTCCAGGCTTTGTTGTTCCATTTATAGAGCACGGTAGAGCTGATTTAGCATAGTGCTTCAGGGCCTTAGCATATTTGGAATGATAAATGAGCATTGGCTTCAACTGAAAAGCATTAGGTGAATTAGCCCCTAACACGAGAGTCAGCCTGTCTTTTGAAGGTTTGAAGGCAGGGATTGACTTCCCCTCCCTAGCTATGAAAATCCTACATAGCATCTTCTTCCAATAGAAGATAGTCTAATTCACACTGAAAATCTGTTGTTCAGTGTAGCCACCCTCATCATCTTTTTAAGCTAGATCTTCTGGATAACTTGCTGCAGCCTCAACTTCTGCATTTGATGCTTCATCTTGCACTTTGAAAATATTTTCTTTTCAATTTTTTAGAAGCAACATCTCACTCTTTTACCCAGGCCAGAGTACAGTGGCATGATCACAGCTCACTGAAGCCTCGAACTCCTGGACTCAAGTGATCCCCTACCCACCATAGCCTCCTGAGTAGCTGAGACTACAGGTGTGCACCACCACCCTGGCTTATTTTAATTTTTTTTTGTAGAGAGAGAGTCTCACTATGTTGCCCAGGCTGATCTCAAACTCCCGGCCTCATGCAATCTTCCCAACTCGGCCTCTCAAACTGTTAGGATTACAGGCGTGAGCCACCCTGCCTGGCTGCGTATTGCACTTTTATGTTATGGAAACGGTTTAATCTGCTAGCTTACTTTTGCAGTTTCGTTACCTCTTGCAGTCTTCACAGAACTGAAGAGAGTTAGGCTTTGTTCTGGATTAGGTTTTGGCTCAAGGGAATGTTTGGGGCTGGATTGACCTTCTATCCGGACCACTAAAATTCTTCACACTGCTGTCAGATTGGTTCTTGCTTTCTTATCATTGGTGCACTCACTGGAGTAGCACTTTTGATTTCCCTCAAGAACTTTTCCTCTTTGCGTTCACAACTTGGGTGACTGGTACAAGGGACCTAGCTTTCAGCGTATCTTGGCTTTTGACATGCCTTCTTCATGAACCTTAATCATTTCTAGCTTTTGATTTAAAGTGAGAGACTTGTGAGTCTTCCTGTCACTTGAACACTTAGAGGCTATTTTGGGGTTATTGCTTGGCCTAATTTCCATATTGTTGTGTCTCAGGGAATAAGATATCCTGAGGAGAAGGAGAGAGATGGGGAACAGCTTATCGGTGGAGTCATCAGAATACACACAACATTCATTTAGTTCGCTATTGTCTGATATGGGTGTGGTTTGTGGTGCCCCAACAGAATGACAATAGTGACATCAGAGATCACTGATCACAGATTACCATAACAGCTATCACAGGAATGAAAAAGTTGGAAATAAGAGTTACTGAAATGTGACACAGGAACACAGAGTGAGCACATGCTGTTGGATAAATGGCACCAATAGACTTGCTTGACATAGGGTTCCCACAACCTTCAGTTTCTAAGAAACACAATAGCTGCAAAGTGCAATGAAGAGAAGCACAGTAAGATGAGATATACCTGAACATAGAAGCCGTAAATGGCACCATTACTAATTTTCCCTGCTAGGAGAATTCTCCCCATTGGGTCTACAATCTAAAAATGTTGAGGGGAGGGGCACACACCTGTAATCATGACAGATTCCATGCTCATGTCTAAATGCAAGTTCCCAGAGCAGCGTTTTCTGGGCTACGGAGAAGAGATAAAGATGTCTCGCTTCTGACATAAAGTGCATTCCACGTGTGTCGGCTCAGCACTCTAACAGAAAAACTTGTAGATACCAAGTTGACACTAGAATGGAGTCTACAGGAGACCTTTCCAGAATTCTGTAGGACAGGCTGTGTCTGACGGATAGGGAGACTGAGAAAGTCATAGCAATTCACTAGACACAGCCCACTGCTGTTCTTGGCCAAGTGGATCAGAAGCAGTACAGCAGGTCTGCATACGAATAAGAAGAGGTGAGGGGAGCTCGGAACACCAATCCAAATCCACAACATTAGGAAGCCAGCTAGGATGGCAGTCAGTCTTCCTTATTTTGGGATATCATAGTAAGTACAACGGCCTGAGAGGGCAAATGCCAATGCATAGAAACATAGGGGAGATTACCAAAATTACATGTATGTGTGTGTGTGTGTGTGTGTGTGTTTATTCTCTGGACACATTTTGAGAGCCTTGCTTATTAAAATATCTCCAATGCAGAATCTGGTCCTTACTTGGCGCCAACTATTCTTTCAGCTTCTATGTATCAAAAGTACTAAAGATCAGGCATAACTCCCTGTGAAGACATAGTTTTGAATAAAGCATAAGAAGGGGAGAGGTGTGAGCAAATTACTCATCATTCCTGCTTGTGCCTTCAGGTCTCATTTGCACAAGATGCACTCGATGGAGTTGTCTGAAAATGCGTCGCTTTGCCCAGGACTCGGGAATATACAGTTGTGGGTGGCAATTGGTGATATGACATCATTGTGAGATGTTCCCAACGATTCTGTGCTCACCTCCAAACTCAAGTTCCAAGACCAGTCTTTTCTGGACTATGGAGAAGTACAGACATTTACTTTCTGGTGTCAATCCAAGTGAAGTTAATGAAAAGAAGGGAGCATGGTCTCTCTCTAGAACACCACTGTATGTTGGCAAGAACCTCCTCTTGTGGCTTGTCGTGATCTACATAACATGCCTTGATATGCTGCACAAACACTCTCATGCACTGCCCCTTACTGCCTGCTACGGTTGCTTACATCTCAGCCTGAATCCCCTGGAGAGATTTCTTCCCCTGTTTTAATTTAGGATATTTAAGGTAAAGAGCACCCCTCCAATGATTAGCAGAGACACAAGATGGAAATAGGCGTTTTATCACTTGCAGACCCTGGAGGTTACATGGCACACCTGGAGGGCATACATGTAGGGCAGGGAGCCCAGGCAGGGAGAGAGAAAGGGACCCGTGGGCCAACAACCTTATGCGCGTCCCAGGGGTTATCCAAACAGGTTTCCCGTGGGGAGTTTTAATTGGTGGGCTTAAAGCAGGCAGACACATGTTTCAGGAGGTCACACTATGACTGGGCAGTGGTCATTGTGGCCTATCTGCATAGACTGTGGAGGGTATCAGGGTCAGTGGGGCTGGCCAAGTAGGCTGTATGTACATCTTCATATGTACAGACGTGAAGCATCTCATGATGTTTCTTAAAAAGAGGAGGTGGCTTACATGGAACACAAATGATCATAGGTTGATAATGAAGACACATAATATACATGTATGTATGTGTGTGTATATGCATGTATGTACATATTAACATATATGTTATCATACACACACACACAACTTCTCCTGCTTCATTTACGTTTCCAACATAAACTCTTAGGAGTGGAATTTCCTGTTCAAAGCTTTCTGGTGAAGATTCAATCCATTGAGTTTTTTTGTTTTTGTTTTTGTTTTTTGTTTTTTTTTTTGAGACGGAGTCTCACTCTGTGGCCCAGGCTGAAGTGCAGTGGCGCGATCTTGGCTCACTGCAAGCTCCGCCTCCCAGGTTTACGCCATTCTCCTGCATCAGCCTCCTGAGTAGCTGGGACTACAGGCGCCCGCCACCACGCCTGGCTAATTTTTTGTATTTTTGGTAGAGACAGGGTTTCACTGTGGTCTCGATCTCCTGACCTTGTGATCCGCCTGCCTCGGCCTCCCAAAGTGCTGGGATTACAGGTGTGAGCCACTGCGCCCGGCCCTGAAGATTCAATCCATTGAGTTTTAAATCACTTTTCATGTTTCTTATTTGAATAGCCTAGTTCATAGCCCATACCACTTCACAATTAGTGTCTTTACAACCGTCCATACCAATGTTGTGGTATTTACCCCGCATTTGCTTTCACTGAGGTCTTGTGCACCAAGCTCTTGCGTCTCTCTATACCACTACTCGTGTCACTCTCCTAGTGGATGACCCATAAGACACTCCGGCCTCTCTGCTCCCCGACTCTGCTCATCCTCACACCCAAACCTCAGGCTTCCCCTCAAGTTTCATTTCCCATCCCCAACCCTCCCTTCTCTGCTTCTTCTCCCTTGCAAACACCATCACCTGTCAGAATTCATTCACTTTGTCATTCTCCGCTGGCAAAACTAGAGTCTAGTAAGGCCCAGCTATCCAACTATTCTCCTCCCACACCCAACTAACAGAACTCTGTTGCATAAATTATAGCACCAGATGCAGCTATATAGACCCATACCAAAATAGGGACACACATTTCACAGGGGCCACTCAATACTACCCAATGATCCTACTGTATTACCCCCAGTAAGTATGATTTTCCACAATCTAAGGTTATCTACGCCTCTAAATGTAACACAACTGGGTAATTTCCTAGGGAGGCCAAAACACATTACCGCAACTGGGTGGCTTAAAACGACAGAAATTTATTCTCTGGCAGTTCTGCAGGCTACCAGTCTGAAATCAAGGTGTCAGCGAGGTTGGTTCCTTCTGGCAAGCTCTGAGGGAGAGTCTACTACAAGTTTCTGGAGGTTGCCAGTAGTCATTGGTGGCTTTTGTTGGGTTGTAGATACATCACTCCAATTACTTCCTCCTTCATCCGATGGTACTCTTACTGTGTGTCTGTGTGTCCGATATTCCTCTTCTTATAATGACACCATTCACTGGATTAGTGGTGTATGACTAATCCTAATGCTGTGGGACCTCATCTTAACCTGATTTTTTGTTTTTTGTTTTATGTTTTTGCAAAGACCCTATTTCCAAATAAAGTCACATTCACAGGTACTGGGGCTCAGAACTTGAGCATATCTTTAGGGGCGAAACTGAACCCACAACAACTGCTCTTGTACATTTTGATTACTCCAATATTCTACAATTTTCAATGAAAAATTAGGACACACAGATAAGCAAACATTTATTTCTCTGAGAAAACAAAGGCCATAGCTGGGCGCCATGGCTCTTACTTGTAATCCCAGCACTTTGGGAGGCTGAGGCAGGTGGATCACCTGAGGTCAGGAGTTCGAGACCAGTCTGACCAACATGGTGAAACCCTGTCTCTACTAAAAATACAAAAATTTAGCTGGGCACGGTGTGTGCCTGTAATCCCAGCTACTCAGGAGGCTGAGGCAGGAGAATTGCTAGAACCCAGGAGGCAGAGGTTGCAGTGAGCGAAGATCATGCCATTGCACTCCAGCCTGGGGGACAGAGCGAGACTTCAATTCAAATAATAATTTTAAAAATGTAAAAAAAGAAAACAAGGGCCGTGAGACAGGAGCTCCTCTGCGAACCATCTGACACCCATCCCGGTTTTCTCTTCCTTCTCTCTTGTAACAATGAAAGGACATATCAGCCCTTTCCCAGGGCTGACCCTCCACTGAGCAGATGGAACCATTCTCTTGAAACATTTTATCTGAGGATGTTGCTTCTACTGCTGTTGCCTCTCTTCATCCTGCATTGACAACCATTTTTTTAAAAAAAATCTTTGCTTCTAATGGAATAACATACAAACATACACAAGAATCACCCATCTTAAAAACGTCACAGACAAGGAACTTCCATCTTAAAAAATGTACATAGACAAATAAGCTGCCTTGGCCTCATTTCCCCTTCAGTCCCATTCTTGTGCATCCTGACCCCACAGCAAATGCTATTTCAAGAATCACCTCTGCTCACTTCCTGAACTCCCATTCCCTCCTTATTCCTCTGGCACCAGGCTTTTATCCCCATCATGCCCCTAATTTGCTCTTAAAATGACAGGAAACCACCACATCACCAAATCCAGTGATCAATATGCTAAGCTCTTATCACTCAACCTCTTAGTGTTTGACGCAGCTGAGGACTCCCCATTTCTTGCAATAAGGTCTTCGGTCTTCTGTGTGACCCCCCTCTCCTAGAAAGGCTCCTTCTTGGCTTCTTTTGTGAGATCTTCTTCCTATCAGGATCCCACAAGAGTGCTCCAGGGCCCAGGCCCTGAATGGCTTCTCTATCCATATGCCAGCCCCATGGCATCTAAATGCAGGTAACTCCCAATCCCATATATATACTGAGACACACACAGGGTTGTCCCATAGACATCTCAAGGGTAAAGTGTCCAAAATTTCACATGTCCTGAGCTTCCTTCAACCCCTGCACTTCCTTAAATCTTCTCCATCTCAGACGATGCCAGCTCAGTTCACACAGTGTGTTGACATCATGTCCCCGCCATAACCGTTAGTTTTCTCCATTTTCTTTACACACTCCATGCCATCCATCAGCAAAAACTATCAATCCTTTGAAAGCATACCTGGAGTCCCACCACCTCTAAAGAATGATTGAAAAAAAAATCACTGGGTCAAATTTGTTAGGTTCCATCAAGGCACAAAAGAAAGTAGAAAGAACCAAAGCGATAGCAGCCACTCAGACAGATGAAAACATGCCCCAAATCCTTCCATGTGTCCCTGCTGGCACAAATAGAGCTAATAATGGATTCTGCAGCAAGAGACTGGTGCTAAGAAATAGCCTTAGAAAAAGGTAAGAAATAACCTTCTCCAGCAAACTTCACTAAGTAAGACTCAACCTCCTCTACAGGGGTGAAACTCTGCTGGCAGAGAAGCTACAGGTAGATTCCAGCACCAGGAAGACAGGTCCCTGCTGAGAGAATACTGCAGAACAAAGAAGGGGCTCTTCTCTACCACCCTGCTGAAAACATTATGAATGATCTTTTGTGGCTGGAGATTCCTCCAGAGGCTGGGAACACATCAGATAAGAAATGGCTGCTGGGCCTGAATGTCAGGGGATGAATTCCACTGGGCCACAGAGCAGCTGTGTGCCCTCTCTTTCCTGTTTGCGTCCATGACTTGGCTATAAAATGGACACGACGCTACTGGGACTTCTTTCATAGGATTCTTTGTGAGGATTAAATGACTTGTGTGTCCCAAGGCCCTTAGTCCAGTGCTTGGCATATACAAGGGCTGGACACAAAGTAGATTAACAGCAATTCTGAACAGGGATGCCATGTACCCCATTAAACCTTCTCACGTTTTAACTTCTCCCATGAGCAAAATGCACACCTTCACAAGTATCCATGAAGCAACCATTCAGTGCCAGATTCCAGCAAAGATATAATCATGTGATTTGCCTTCTTGGCTTCTAATGACCTGCATGTTTCACTCTCAAATCAGGGAGACTGAGTCCGACTGAAAATATTGAAAACAATCTGTCCATGGTTATGGCCATCAAAAACCTCTTATCACAAACACATGCTTACTTTTCTTTATGTCACTAATTGCTAGACAGAAATTCTTACTTATTCATATGCTTATCAGAGTGTTGTCTGTCTCTTCACCCTTGTATGTCAGCTTCATGACTGCAGAGCTTTTGTTCATTGTCACTTTTTTGTCTGCTGGGCCCTCAGCATCTAGAACAGTGCTGGGCACATGGTAGGTTCTCAATAAATACCCCAGCAATTAATTGAATCAGAAAAGGGTAACATCCTGAACCATTCCAGGCAACCTGAGAAAGGATCTGGTTTTAAGGGAATTCACACCTAATCTGAATACTTTGCTTTCCTATGTGCATCTGTCTAAACAGTATTTGGCCTCATTCAGGATAACGTTACAGCCGGCTGTAGACGTAAGAGCTGTAGCTCCAAAGACACTAGATCTCAGCTCAACTCAGCTTTTTCCTGGTTTTGCAACCTGTCCCCAGGAGTCTGACCACAGCAGAAACTTATAATGATTATAGACTAATATGTTGGGTTCTCTTGCATATCAGTGACTCAGTCTCCCTTGTGTACATGAGCTGTGCCATGGAGTAAAATGTTACTCCTTCCATTACAAAAGCTACACTGGAAATAAGTATGGGCTAGTGTTTAGACAAACATTTCTATAAAAATAAAGTGACAAGGTTTAGATGACATGTACTAATATCTATATTATTCATTATGATTTAATGAATGGGGACAATTCTCATCCATGGGAATTTTGGGATCCTCATGGGATGGGAGTTTTCCCAATCCATATCTTTGTTTTTCAAATCACAATGAGTGTATGGATTGCTTTTATTTGTTACAGAATGTCAATATCTGCTCTCTGTTGTCTTAGCTTGGTCTGCTATTACACAGTACCACAGACATTTATATTGCACAGTTCTGGAGAATGGGAGGTCCAAGAAGAAGGTGCTGATTGATTGGGTTCTGGGCAAGGGCTCTCTTTCTGGCTCAAAGATTGTCAACTTCTGGCTGTTTCCTCCCGTGGAGGAGTGGCAGCAAATGCTGGCTTCTCTTCCTCTTCTTCTAAGGATACTAATCCAATTATGGGGCTCTACTTTCATGACCCTATCTAAACCTAATAGCCTCCCAAAGGCCCCACTTCCATCTATGATCACATTGGGGACTACAGCTTCAACAAAGGAATTTTTGGGAAACACGGATGTTCAGTCCCCCTAACCACTGTGAGGTATGTTCTTTTTTACTGTCAAAATAACTTGTACCTTTCCTTTTGTTTCCTTTCTATTTATTTATTTATTTATTTTTGTGATGGAGTCTCCCTGTGTCGCCCAGGCTGGAGTGCAGTGGAGCAATTTTGGCTCACTGCTACAACCTCGGCCTCCTGGATTCAAAGGATTCTCCTGCTTCAGCCTCCCCGAGTAGCTAGGACTACAGGCGCATGCCACCACACCCACGTACATTTTCTTGTATTTTTAGTAGAGACAAGGTTTCACCATGTTGGCCAGGCTGGTCTAAAACTCTTGACCTCAGGTGATCTGCCCACCTTGGCCTCCCAAAATGCTGGGATTACAGGCATGAGCCATGTACCTGGACACCTTTTGTTTTCCTTCAATGGAACTTCAACAATGGTGAAATTATGAATCACAGGACTCAGGATAAGTTCACAATGACACACAAGCTATGCCCAAAGGTCTGAATATATCCCTTTCCCTAGGTCACAGCTGCCTGGCTAAATGTTCTGTTAGACGAAAGCATGAAGTTTCATGGGGTGTACTTGTGGGATTTTAGTATAACCCTTCCCAGTGGGTAAGAAGGGACTTACCTCGAGGGACTCTGTGTTTGTACGTTTCTTCATGACTTCAACTATTCTGCACCTCTGCAACAAAGTGGCTCACAGAGGCTCATGTACAGCAGAGTCAGCTTTCTATGGTTGTTTGTGTTGTTTAAAAATCAACAGAGGTCTTAATGCATTGCTCAACAATTTTATTTCTAAGGCACCAGTGATGAATGAACCACAGCTAAACATCGTTGCTGGCCCAATCCTTTAGTCATTGAACTTAACATTTTATCTGCCCCTTGAGTCTTCCAGGCACTCTTCTAAGTGCTTGGTGATGCTTTAATGAAAACAGAAAAAACAAACAAACAAACAAAGAAAAAAATACAAAAAACAAACAAACAAACGAAAAACAGACCAGAAGACATCCTGCCATTGTGGAGTTTACATTCTAGTATGGGGAAGAAGGAACAAGGGAAAAATAAACATTGCAAGTTATGAGGGTGACAGAAGATGAAAGAGGCTATGGAGCAATACAGATTGTACAGACAGCATAACGGGGCTCAAAACTGAAGTCAAATTGTAACTTTAAATCATGCCTTTAACATGCTGTCCCTGCTGTCTTTTCAGTTAAACGCTTTGGCTCCGACGTTTCCTTTTGGGTCGTCCCAGGCCTCCGTCATCCTGGAATCTGCTGCTCCTAATGAGAGACATAAAATTCAAATTTAATGGCAGTGTTCATTTTAACTAAGAACTCCTTTCCTTCAGTGACTAGCAAGCTAATTTAGCATGCTTTTTAATTGATAAGTTATTTCCCTAAGCTGGGTTCATGGTCCAATTGAACTAGCCAATATCTCAATTAGATTTGCCAGGAAAATCATATATAAAATACTGTTTAGGCTTACTAAGCTAACCTTTTCAGTTAAACCAACCCCTTTACTGCTCATAAAGGAAAGATAAACAGATTAAAATGCTTTGTCATTACAATTTTTGCGCTGGGGTGATAGAAACCACTCTCCAATTACAGCAGAACCAAATGTTCTCCACCATGACCACATTGACGATATCGTCTACTTGAGGTACGTATCCATCAGGGATTTTCACAGACTCCAAGGTGAAAAAGATAGTATAATCTATCATCCCGTTTCTTCCATGCATGCTAGTAATGCGGACCTGTGAGTATAAATAATGGAAATGATTATGAAAAAGTCTGATAATCACTGTAACCTGCTGTGCACCTCCTCCATTCTGGGTCCTGCATGAGTGCAGGTGACTTTGATGCAAATCAATGATTCCCAACCTGGTTGGCTCATTGCTAACACGAGGGGTACTTTGTAAGAATACCTATGTCCATGCTCCACCTCAGACCAATTAAATCAGATACTCCAGGGATGAGACCGGGGTCTCTGATGAGAAATCCTGCTCTAAATACTACCAAAATATGTCCATTACCCTCTATTGCCCTGAATTGCCTGCTCATATTCAGACTCCAATAACCAAATCGCTCTCAGCATTTACTGGTAAGCTCAAGTCCCACAACATACTTCATTCTTTCCCTACAATTTTTCTGGCACAAAGATTGTTTTTCTTCCTCCTGTTGTTGGAAGATTCTAATAACATTTGGGTATCAAGTAAAATGCACAATTTAGAACTTAATCATGTGCTTGGTCCACATAATTTTCTAATTATTTCCTTCGGGAAGTCCTGCCTTTTCAATAAGAAAAGTGGCTCCTTCGTTGGCAAAGAATGTATTTCTTCATATTTTCTGGAAATCCCATTACACCCAACAGAATCCTGGGCACAAAAATTACCACCAAAGGAAGTGTTATCAGAAACTGATGACGGGAGGAACCGGAAAGAAATTACCTCTTCCACATGAATACAACGGGTGGGCTTCACAGAGCTTGCCTTGATGTTTGAGGTGCCTGGCTCAGTGGAATATTCAACTTCTAACAAGTCACCCTTATAAGGCACAAAATCTAAAACAGTCATGGAGAAATATGAGTGTCATGATCTCTTAACTAGGTCACGTTTAATTTCACACGTTATTTGATAGTGTACTACTTTAAAGTCAGTTCTGCTAGAACTAAAGTCCATTTTGCACATATTTAAACAGATACACTGTAAATCTCTAAGTCCGAAAAGATGTTTATAAGTCTTAGGCATTGATTCTCCTCTACTGATTTAACAAAGTCAAATGAAGGAAAGTGTGAACTATGCATCACAGTTAATCTAAGGGAGCAGCACAGGATTTACTAAACAAACAAGTTGTTCCTGTTCACAACTCCTTAGTGAGAGGCAGTCAAAAGTATACGTAAGAGCACAAGTTTGAACCTGGCTATGTGGCTTCGAATCCTGACACTGCCACTCACTCAGTTGGCAACCTTAGCCAAGGTGCTTAATCTGTCTGTGCCTCATTTTCTTCATCTATAAAATGAGAAGCACGATAAGTAGCCTTCATGATACACAGCTGCTGTGAGAATTAGTTGATATGTGCGATACACACAGAATCATCGCTGGCGCATAGTAACCACCAAATAACTGTTGATTGGTAGTAGTGGTTGCAGTACCACTAGGAAATGTTACTTTCAGAATCAATGAATTTCCCCTGATGTTGGGTTCAGGTGATGAACTCTTAAGTCTGTGCCTTACGGGTTATAGTTAAGACCACGGAGTTTCAAACAGAAGTTTACAGTAAGTTAAAAGTGAGTCACAGGATAACAAAGGTACATGAAAGAATGTGGAGCAAATGAAAATCCCAACTGCAAGTGAGACAGTAAATTGCCACAATGACTCCAGAAAACCAGCAATATCAACAAAGTGAAACAATTCTCCACCTTAGGATCCAGCATTGTAGAATGACACTAGACACAGTGTTAGACTTCTTCTCTCTCTCTCTGTTAATTTACATACATTTCTTTAGTGTGTGTGTACCATATATCTATGGGCCAATGACTCTAAAATGTATATGCCTCCAACTCTAACCAACCTCAGGTTCAATTCTCCATATGCTTACACCAATCTAAGGTGTGTAAAGCTGAGCTGTTCGTATTCTCAGTATTCACCAACTTTTGTTTGCCTCAGTTGTCTACGTCACAAACTGGCCACTCCACCCTCACCACTGCTCAAACAAAAGACTTTGGAGGTACCTTGGACTCATCTTTCCTCCACATCAAAGATCTAATCCATTACCTCCTGGGTTCTTCTCTAACTTCAAAATATATCCAGAGTCAACTCAATCCTTAGGTCCTCCACTTCTCCACTTTCATTCACATCTCCATCACTTCTCACCAGGAATATTACAACATTATCCTGACTGATTTCCTGACTCCACTCTTCACCTCATAGTCTCTTCTTGACGAAGCAGACAAAGTCAACATCTTAAAACAAAATTCAGGTCAGAGTCCTGCTTTTGCACCCAAGAAAACAAACTAGCAAGCTGCCTGGGGAAGAACTATTCTCCCCCTTTTTACCCAAGCTATATGACAGCTGCAATAGACAAAAGTAACCAAAAAAAAGTGTATCTCTGGGTATAAGCTAAATATTAGAACACATCTGCTGATTACAAAGAGAATTCAACAACACACACACACACACACACAGCCACAAGGCACTATCTCCAATTCTATTTAAAGCATTTGAAGTGCATTCTTTTAAAATTTGGTAGTCTACCCTGTCACAGAAACTTCTCTAGTAACCAACTACAGAAATGATCCCTGCAAGTATAGTCTCTGAAGGGTATTAAAAATAGTGTCTCACCGGGTGCGGTGGCTCAAGCCTGTAATCCCAGCACTTTGGGAGGCCGAGACGGGCGGATCACGAGGTCAGGAGATCGAGACCATCCTGGCTAATATGGTGAAAACCCGTCTCTACTAAAAACTACAAAAAACTAGCCGGGCGAGGTGGCAGGCGCCTGTAGTCCCAGCTACCCGGGAGGCTGAGGCAGGAGAATGGCGTGAACCCGGGAGGCGGAGCTTGCAGTGAGCTGAGATCCGGCCACTGCACTCCAGCCTGGGTGACAGAGCGAGACTCCGTTTCAAAAAAAAAAAAAAAAAAAGTGTCTCTATGTACTTATAGGATTGTTTTCTTGATTAGAAATTAAATTATCATGTGAATGAAAAATATATCCAGGCATTACTGAGGGAATCGAACAAATGAACACACAATAGACGACAGCAGACATTTTAAAATACTGCCTATTTGCCCCTATATTGTACATAATTTCAACTGGAAAGGTTTACCTCTAATATTGAAGAGCCATTGACTGAAGCCAAGTACACTGTAAAGGTTGTTCTAGGACGAAAATCCTCTCAAAAAATTAAGAATTACATCATATATCTCAAAATCTAAATCATACCTTCAGTAGCAATGTCTATGGAGCAATAAATGCTGTCACTAACATACATAGTATCTTCACTTAGAGAAGTAACATGTGCAATTAAAAGTCTGGTTCCTGAGTCTGAGGGTCCAGCACCGTAAAGACAGTGAGGCACAACATCCACCTGTAAGATTTACGAAAGAGTTACTTCAAAAATAATACAAATTTAAGCATGAGAACTTACATGGTTAAAACACTGGTATCCAAAAATATTTTCAACAGCCATCCTAAACACTGGTGAATATAGTTCATGTGGTAAATGGACCACAGACTTGAGATGATGGCAAAAATCATGTGTGTGCTTCATGAATTGTGAAATGTATCCCAAAATATTAACTGCATACCCAAGTTTAATGCCCTCGAACCACTAGATTCTCAGATTTAAAAAATACCATCCTTTACCTGCAGGAATTTGCAGTGAAATGACAGTAAAGTGGAAAGATACCTAGTCATAAGCAAGTTGCGATGAAGGATATAAAACTAGCTCAAAGACAGTTTCTGTGAATTATCTAGAGGGAGAACATTTCAGACAGGGAGAAAATAGCGGCATTGCTTGGGGGAAGTCAGATTTGTGCTGGGTTGTGAAAGAAGACAGAGGTGTAACTTTGTAAACAGGGGTAGAGGAGCAGGGAGACAGAGAAGAAAAACAACACAATTTAGGAGCCTAGGGAGCAAAACCCTAACATTCAAGATCCAGGCCTAGGAGACAGAAGCACAAGATAAAGTTGGAACAATACCCTCAACTGGGAGAGGTTCAATAAGCCAGGTCAAATTAGGGCTTTACTTTATCTAAAATAGAGAGGCATACAAACCTTTTTCCTTATTGGAAGTGTAACAGTCCTTATTTTATTTTATTTTATTTTATTTTATTTATTTATTTTTTTTGAGACGGAGTCTCGCTCTGTCACCCAGGCTGGAGTGCAGTGGCCGGATCTCAGCTCACTGCAAGCTCCGCCTCCCAGGTTTATGCCATTCTCCTCCCTCAGCCTCCCGAGTAACTGGGACTACAGGCGCCCGCCACCTCGCCCGGCTAGTTTTTTTTTTGTATTTTTTAGAAGAGACGGGGTTTCACCATGTTAGCCAGGATGGTCTCAATCTCTTGACCTCGTGATCCGCCCGTCTCGGCCTCCCAAAGTGCTGGGATTACAGGCTTGAGCCACCGCACCCGGCCTATAGTCCTTATTTTATAATCCTTAAAACTTACAGAAATAATGCAAGTTCATTATACTAAAAGTAGAAAAAAAAGCAGATAAGCAGACAGCAAAAAGCAGTTACCCCATAATCCATATTCCATTACCAAGAGACCACCAGGGACTACATTTTGGCAGTAACACTCATCCTTATGTTTTCACCTGTGCACAAATACACATATACCAGTTTTTAAAGCAAATTAGCACTGTATTTGCTATTAAAATATCACCTAAAATGAACACAAAAGTTTTTAAATAACACTAGAAGGGAAGGAGTCATAGGAAATCCCAATTAATGGATGTGCTGTAATTTACTAACCCAATTCCACATAATTAGACATTTTGCTTGTGTCCTAACATTTGGACTACTTGTCTGACTTAACTATGGGATAAACTCCTAGGGTTGGAATTTTTTGTTCAAAGACTTCTGATGGAAACTTGAGCCACTGAGTCGTAATTGATTTTCATGGTTTTAAAAATACTCTAGTTTGCTGCTATTCACATTTCTTAACTGGTGTCTTTCCAGCTGTCAATACCAATCTGATGTTTATTTCTCCCTCACTTACTGTCATGAGGAATGAGGCATTAGCTTCCCATCCACTATCTACCACCACTTCCATTGGTATCCCAGTGGATGACCCACAGCACCCTTGGAGCTCTCTGTTCTTTGACTCCACACCAACTCACAGACATACTGCAGGCTAAAGCTTTGCCCATGTTTCGTGGCTCCCAATACTGTTTCTTATGCCTAGGAAATACCACCAACACAACAGCAGGTACACACAGATACAAATGTTTGTGATAATGCGTTGTATGACATAAGTGGCATTTCAATATGATAGGGGCAAAGTGGATTATCCAATTAATGTTGAGGGCAACTGAATAGCCAGTAGGGAAACAAGACACGGACCCTTCTCTCAGTCCTGAACACGGAAAGCAAACCCAGGCTGACTGTATGTTTACATATCAATAAATTAATGACTTTCAGAAGAAAAGCTAAGTGAATACTCGTGTAAATTATGTGTTAGAATTAGCCTAAGGAAACTTCCTGAACACAGAAGCCACATGGACAAGATGGACATATTTATAGTATGTAAAAATTAAACAGATGGAGGAGGAGGGGAGCAAGATGGAGAAAAGGGACTGTCCAGTGATTGTCCTCCTGCAGAAACATCAATGTGAAAAACTATCCTTGTATGAAAATACCGTCACTTGAGAGAAGGAAACCAGGTGAGAGGCCATGGTACCCGGTTATAGCATGAAAATAAGAAAAGATACATTGAAGACGGTAGTAAGAACAGTTTTACATTACCCACATCACCCCTTCCCCAATCTTCAACAGCACAGCATGGAGACAGATACCATCCCCCTGTAGGAAAGAGAGGAGCAAGCATAGAACATTGCCTTGGAACCCAATAGCAGGCCTTTCACACTATATGCCACCACTTGACAGACACCCATGTCCCCTGACTCCAAGATGGTACTTGTGGATCAAATCTCTAGACTCACCCTGGCACCAGACAGGAAGCCACAGCCACAGCAAAACAAACTCAATACCTGGCCCACATCTCTGCCAGTGATTCCACTGGCCTTATGCTCAGAATATTCTACCACAACAGGGAGTTGTCAGTGAATGGAGCCTTGGATTCCAGTCTTGCAAGGCACCAGGCTCAACAGCTAAGGGAGTGCATGCCATTGAAGCATCTGTCACTGTGTCCCTGGGATTAGGAAGCCCCCAGTGCTTCAATAGCTGCAGTGTTCACAAGCATAAGGACCAAAAGAGACCTATATAGAGTTTCCGGACAGGCTTACTGCTAAAGGATGTCCCCTAAAAGCTAGACTGCAAAGACTGAAATGAATACCTACTTCTTCAATACACAGATACAAACACATGACCACAAAGATCAAGAACAATAAGGAAAACATGACATCACCAAACTGACAAAACAAGGTGCCAGTGATTGACCCTGGAGAGATAGGAATGTATGAGTTATTTAACAAATAATTCAAAATATCTATTTTCGGAATGCTCTGTGAACCTCAAAAACAATTACGGAGAAATGATTGAGAATTTACCAGAGTAATTTGAGAGAAAGATTGAAGGAACTTAAAAAACCAAACAAATCCTGAAATCGAAAAATACAACGAAGGAAGTACACAATAGAGAACATCCACAGGAAAATTGATCGAGCAAAATAAAGAATCTGTAAACTTGCAGACAGCTTCATTGAAAATATACAGTGAAGGGGACAAAAGAAAAAGGAGGGACACAAAAGGAAAAAAAAATTATTGGATTTTTGGACAATATCAACAGGGCAATAGTATGAGTCATTCACATTCAAGAGGAAGGGGAGATTGAAATAGGGGTAGAAAGATTATTTAAAAAATAATGATGGAGAGTCATCCAAACCCAGAGAAAGTTACAAACGTCTAGGTACTGGAAAACCAAAGTTCTGCAGTAAGATACGATCCAAATTGATTACCTCATGACATACTAAAATCAAAGTGTCAAACATGAAAGAGAAAGAGAGGATCCCGAGAGCTGAAAGAGGAAAGACGTGAATCACATATGAGGCAGTTCCAATATGCCTACCAGAACACTTCGCAGCAGAAGCGTAACAGGCCAGGAGAGAATGGGATGATATATTCAAAGAGCTGAAGGAAAAAAAAAGTCTCTAACCAAGAATACTGTGCCAAGAAGTGAAGGGGAGATAAAGACTTTTACAGAGAAATCACAGCTGAGAAACTTCCTCACCGCCACAACTGTCTTACAAGAAATCCTATGGAGAGTTCTTCCAACTGACATAAGTGATGCTAATGAGTAATGCAAAAACATCTGGAGGTATAAAACTCACTAATGAAAGTAACCACACCAATTCAGAATACTCTAATATGGTAACAATGGTGTCCAGATCTCTTATATCTTTCACATAATGGTTAAGGAACGGAACTAGTAAAAATAAAATAAGTACAATAATTTGTTAAGGGATATAAAACATAAACAGGTGTAAAGTGTAAAACAGAAAACTCAAAATCCGGGGGTGGAGTTAAATGGCAGAGTATTTTTATTTTGTGATCAAAGTTATGTTATCAATAAAATCAACTGTCGTGATTATGTTTTTGTAAGCGTCATGCTAACCACAAAGAAAAAAATCATGTAATAGACACATTTTAAAATATCAAGTAAACAAAACATACTAATAGAGAAAAATCTCTTATCCATCAAGACAGACAGTAAAAGAGGAAGAAGAAAGGCAGAATTTACCTACAAAATAAGTAGAAAAAAAATTGTCTAAATGATAACAGTAAATCCTTACCTATCAATAATTACCTTGATAGAAATGGATGACATTCTTCAACTAAAATACACAGAGTAGCTGAATGGATTAAAAACAACAATAACCAAACCTATGAGAGACCCACTTCTCCTTA
Source organism: Colobus angolensis palliatus (assembly GCF_000951035.1). Lineage (NCBI taxonomy): Eukaryota > Metazoa > Chordata > Mammalia > Primates > Cercopithecidae > Colobus > Colobus angolensis. The sequence goes on from NW_012116077.1 coordinate 1,088,048, forward strand.
AAGGACATTCGTAAACTGAAAGTGAAGACATGAAAAAAGACATTCTTCCATGTAAAGGGAAACTGAAAGAGAGCAGGAGCAGCTAAACGGATTTCAAATAAAATAGGCTTTAAATCGTAAACTGTAAAAAGAGACCAAGAAGATCATTATATAATGATGAAGGGGTCAATTCATCAAGAGGATATAATGATTTTCAAAAATATGCACCCAACATAGCAGCACCTAAATATATGAAGCAAATATTAAGGTCTAAATGGTGAGATAGAGTGCAATGCCATAATAGTAGGTGACTTCAATATCCAACTTGCAACAATGAATAGATTGTCCAGACAGAAGAGTGACTCCACAAAAAGTGAGATTTATCTGCACTCCGGAGCAAATGAACCTAACAGTCATTTACAGAATGAATATTCCATCCAAACACTGCAAAACACACATTCTTTCCAACTGCATGTGGAACATTCTAGAGGATAGATTATGGGGCAGGCCACAAAACAGGTACTAGCAAATTAACGGAGTTTGAAATAACATCAAATCACTTCTCTAACCACAATGGTAAAACACTAGGAATCAGTAAAAGGAGGAACTTTGGAAACTTTAAAAGTGGATGGAAATTAAACAACATGCTCCTAAATAACCAATGGGTCAATGAGGAAATTTAAAGAAAAGTGTAAAACATTTCTTGAGATAAAGCAAAATTTAGGCACAACACATGAAAACCCATGAAATACAGCAGAAGCAATTCTAAAAGTGAAGTTTACATCAATAAAGCCTACCTCAGAAGAAAAGATACATCTTAAATAAACAACCTCACACTGCACCTTGAGGAACAAGAAAAAAATATAATCCAAAAGTAGTAGGACATAAATCATAAAGGTCACAGCAGAAATAAATGAAATAGACATGAGAAGAACAATACAAATATCAATGAAACTATGAGTTGGTTTCTTGAAGAGGTAAAGCAAATCAACAAAACTTTAGCTAGACTAAGGAAAAAAGAGAGAATATTCAAATAAATAAAATCAAAGATGAAAAAGGATATAGTACAACTGACATCACCAAAATAAAATCGATCATAAGGACTATTGTCAACAATCATCAGCCTACAAATAGGACAAGCCAGAAGAAATGGATACATTCCTGGACACATACAACCTATCAAGATGTAATGGTGAAGAAATGGAAACTCTGAACAATTAACGAGTGAGGAAAGTGATTCAGTAATAAAAAATCCCCCATCAATTAAGAGTCTAAGACAGAATTACTTCCCTTCTTAATACTACCAAATTTATAAATAAAGAAGAATTAATAGCTCTACTTTTAAAACTATTCCAAAAACAAAAACAAAAACAAAACAAGAAAGGAACACTTCCAAATGCATTCTATCACACCTGCATTACCCTGGTAGAAAACCCAGACAAGGAAACAGAAAGAAGAGAAAACAAGAAAACTACATGCCAAAATTCCTGATCAACACAGTTGCAAAAATCTTTAAGAAAGTATTAGTAGCCGGGCGCGGTGGCTCAAGCCTGTAATCCCAGCACTTTGGGAGGCCGAGACGGGTGGATCACGAGGTCAGGAGATCGAGACCATCCTGAGCTACACGGTGAAACCCCGTCTCTACTAAAAAATACAAAAACTTGCCGGGCGAGATGGCGGGCGCCTGTAGTCCCAGCTACTCGGGAGGCTGAGGCAGGAGAATGGCGTAAACCCGGGAGGCGGAGCTTGCAGTGAGCCGAGATCGCGCCACTGCACTCCAGCCTGGGCGCAAGGAGAGACTCCATCTCAAAAAAAAAAAAAAAAAAAAAAAGAAAGCATTAGTAAACCAAATTCAACAGCATATTAAAAACATCATTCATCGTGTTCTAGAGGGATTCATCCTGGGATGTAAGGAAGTTTCAACATACACAAATCAATAAATGCCACATATCGCATGAATGAAGCACAAAAGCCATAGGATCATTCCAATTTAAGCAGGAAAAGCATTTGACCGAATTCCACATCCCTTCGTAATAAAAACTCCACAAACTTGATATAGGAGGAGTGCACCTCAACACAATAAAGGTCATATATGGTAAACCCACAGGTAACATAATACTGAATGGGGAAATGTTCCAGGCTTTTCCTCTAAGACCTAAAGCAAGACAGAAATGTCCAGTTTTGCCCTTTCTATCACACATAGATCTGGAAGTGCTAGCCAGAGAAATTAGGCAAGAAGAAACAAAAGGCATCTAAATTTAAAAGGAAGAATTTAGATTGGCCCTGTTTGCAGACGGGAAGCTCTTACATATAAATAACCCTGAAGATACCACCGAAAAGCTTCTAGGTCTAATAAACAAATTCAGGAAAGTGGCACAACACACAAATAACATGCAAGAATCAGTAGCATTTCTATACACCAATACTGAACTATCAGAAAAAGATATCAAGAAACAATCCCATTTAGAACAACTTCAAAAAAAAAATAAAATAGGAATAAATTTAACCAAAGACGTGAAGGATTGCAACACCGAAAACTATATATAAACCATTGACGAAGGAAATTGAATGAGGCAGGAATGAATGGAAATGTATCATGTGTTCATGGACAGGAAGAATAAATATTGTTAAAATGTCTGTATCTTAAAGAAATCTACAGATTCAATGCAACTGCTATGAAAATACCAATGACATTCTTCCTGGAAATAGAAGAAACTCCTAAAATTTGTATGGAACCACAAAAGATTCCAGATAGCTGAAGCAGTCTGAAATACAAAGAACAAAGCTGGAGGCATCACATTACTTGATGTCAAAACATATGACAAAGCTATAGTAAGCATAACAGCATAGTACCAGTATAAAAACAGATACATCAACGAGTGGAGCAGAATACACAGACTGGAATGAAATTCGTGCATTTACAGTCAACTGATTTTTGAGAAAAGGCCCGAGAACACACAATGTTGAGAAAGTACAGTTTCTTCAATTAATGATGTTGAAAATAACTGAATATTCATCTGAGAAAAATGAATTTCCACCCTTATCTCTCAGCATGTACATAAATCAACTCAAAATGACTTAAAGCTTTAAAGGGAAGGCACAAACCTATGAAACTACAAGAATGAGACATAGGGGGAAAGCTCCATGACACTGTTCTGGGCAATGACATTTCAAAAATAGGACCTCAAAAGCAAAGGCAACAAAAGAAAAAACAGACCAATGGGAGGTTACATCGAACTAAAAAGCTTTGATACCACAAAGGAAACCATCAAAGAGTGAAGAGATAATCTATAGGACAGGAGAAAACATTGGCAATCTATACATCTAGTAAGGGGTCAGTTTCCAAAATGTATGAATAACTTCAACAACTCAATAGCAAGAAATCAAATAATCCTATTAAAAATGAGCAAAAGACCTGAATAGACATTTCTCAAAAGGAGACATACAAATGGCCAACAGGCATATGAAAAAACGCTCACCTTCTTTAACATTGGGATAATGCAAATCAAAACCATAGAGGTAGCACCTCACGCATGTTAAAATGGCTAACACTAAAAAGAAAAGAGATAACAAGTGGTGGCAAGGATGTGAAGACATTGGAACGTTTATGCATGGTTTGTGGGATATAAATTGTTACAGCCATTATGGAAAACAGTATGGAGGTTCCCCAAAATTTTAACAATGGAACTATCACACTATCCATGAATCCCACTACTGAGCATGTATTCAAAGAGAGTGTCATCAGTGTGTCAAAGAGATGTCATCACTTCCATGTTTATTGCAACCCTATTCACAATAGGCAAGAAACAAAAGCAAACTAAGTGTCCATATACGGATGAGTGGATAAAGGAAATGTGGTATAAATATACAATGGAATACCATTCAGCCATAAAACACAACTAAATCTTGCCATTTGGGATAACATCGATGAACCTGAAGAATGATATGTAAGTGAAACACACCAGTCACACAAAGACAAATACTGCATAGTCACATTACATTGAGGATTATAAAGAAGTTGCTCTTATAGCAGTGTAGAGTAGAATAGTGATTACCAGATGCTTGGTTTGTTAGGGTGGATGGAGGAATGAGGAGATGTTGTTGAAAGAAGATATAATTACAGTTATATAGAAGGAACCTTTTTTTTTTAATCTAAACCAACTTTCCAATTTATTAAAAATTGAAGGAACCTTTTTTAACTGTCCATAATGGGCAAATACATACAAACAGAAACTGGATAAGTGATTGCCTGGGACTGGATGTTACGGGGGGAGGGGACAGTTGGGGGAGCACGAAGGAATGGAAAAAGACTACGAACGGTTATGGAGTTTCCTTTTTGAGTGATGAAAATGTTCTAAGATTGTTTGTGGTGATGGTTGCCTAACTCTGTGACCAAATTAAAACTACTGTATTGTACCCTTTAAATGAGTGAATTGCATGGTCTCATGACTTATATCTCAATAAATGCTGTAAAAGAATGAAAGACTTAAAGCAAAGGAAAAAGATGGTGTCGGACGAAATACTACAAGGGCTTCGAATACAAACTTTCCTGTTAAAAATCTAATTTTCCTACCACAGAGATAGCCGTAAATATTCCTAATGTATAAGTAGGTCCAAGAAAGGAAACTTGCTGTAATCTCATTAAGATCCTTAATAATTCCAAATGAGCAATGTGACTGCTTTTCCCTTCTCACATTTGCAAAGATTTCAGATTGATAGTATTGTTGTCCTTGCCTATACGGGCAGATGGGCAGTCTCACCGCCTATTGCTGAGAGAATCAGTTAGTACAGTAGAGCTAAAGAATAATTTCGTAATAGCCACTGAATGGGTAAATATCTGGACTCAGGTGCTGTTCTCAGGACTCCGTAAATCTGCCAAATATTATTGAATTGTACCCTTAAGAGAGTTCTGCGGTTTGCGAACTATACCTCCATGAAGCTCTTTTTAAAATGTTTACAAGGCACATGGTTTCACATAGCAATTCCACTGCTATGGATGCATAGCACAGAAAACTTTTTTTTACCTGATAAGGGAAGTTGCAGGATTATATAGAGTTCAATAATTATTATTGTTACCCATATTGTTTAAAGATTAGAAGAATAGATAAGTAATTTTTATGTTTTAAAGCAGAAATCACTACAAATATTAGAACGGAAGAACCTACAGCTTCAGAGGGGTGGGGCTTCAAATTGCAGTCTACATCCACTCTATGGATCACAGCAGAGATGTTGGATTAATACAAGAAAAGAAAGATGCAGAAAGAAAACCCACTGGCATAAAACACAGTTCCCAAACTCATGCACATCTCACCTTGATTGCTCTCAATGCATAAAGTGTTTTATTTTCTTCCACAACCACATTAACTTTTTGTCCAACTTTTAGAGGAACGTTGCCAGTCACAACATCACTACTGAAGTAGATGGACTCATCAATCATGCCATGATCACCACAGAAACTTGTGACAACTCCCTGCACAGTTTTCAACTGGGTGTCACCTACAAGGAAAAGAAACAAAAGTTACATTATTAGCTTCAAATGCAAACATCTACTACAAATATGTCTTACACTCACCATCTGCATAAACCTGGGCAGAGAAGTTTTTTTAATGTCTCTGATCTTGTTTTCATCTGTCAATCCACAGCAATCACAATTTTGCCTAATAGGGTTGTTGTAGATTTTTTAAAATTTATTAAAATTTTAATTTTTAAATTTACAATTAATCTTTAATTTTTTCAGCAGAGTCTGGCTCCATTGCCCAGGCTGGAGAGCAATGGTGCAATCTGGGCTCGTGGCAACCTCTGCCTCCTGGGTTCAAGCAGTTCTCATGTCTCAGCCTCCCTACTAGCTGGGACTAGAGGTGCGTGCAGCCACGCCCGGCTAATTTTTGAATTGTTGGTAGAGATGGGGTTTTGCCATGTTGCACAGCCTGGTCCCCAACTCCTGGCCTCAAATGATCCGCCCACCTGGAACTCCCAAAGAGCTGGGATTACAGGTGTGAGCCACTGTGCCCAGTTTGTGAATATTAACTGACACATGCACATCAACTGTCTAGAGTTGTGAGTGCCTTGCACAAGAGAGTTATCACCATATCTACATATGAGAGTCTTTAAGCCTCTGCTCCTATTATATGCCTTCATCATTATCACCAACATGAAGAATAGCACCTTCTATAGATACTTAACCATCTCAGCAGACAAAGCACTAAAAGATATCTGGAGATTGAAGCCTAGCCCAAAATAAAGTCTGAATGGTTTTCTTTCTTTTGTCTTCTACATATTATTATTATTTATTTTTATTTATTTTTAAAAATTCTACACAAGCCTAGCTGATAAGCAACATTTAGGAATCTGACTTCAGCAGTCTGCCCACACAATGGGTTCTCTGCCCTCCTATGGGATCAGATAAGTATGAGGCATCCAATTGGCTTCAAATTACATTCCCGTTTGGGATACAAGCCTAAATTCACTCGCAAATTAGGGAGTTTCTCGCCTACTGGAAATATAAATAGGCATGTGCTGCACAACCACGTGGGGCAAAAGCACAGGTGGTACAGTCTCCAAGGTCTTCTCTGTCAACACCTTCTCACTTTAGATGGACAGGAGAGTTTGGGCGTTGGTTCTTAGGAACCTGTCGGGGACTCCGGACACCTCCCCATGCACACACAGAAGATGGAGCCGCCATCTTGTGCTGTACCAGCCCGAGTCACCACAGCCTCATGCCAGGGGTGACAGAGTCCCTATTGGGAGGCTTCTGAGGTGGGGGACTAGGGGACACACAGAGGAATACCTTGTGGGAGCCCCTGCTGCTGTGGGCCCTGCCGCTTTGCGGGGTCAGCCATCCTCCAGAAAAAGGCCAAAGCAAGCCTCAGAAGCCTGAACATCGTCCCAGTTGTCACCACCAGCCTGGACACCGCTTGTGACAGATGAAGCACAAGACCTCCTCAGTAAGGGAAGCCCTCAGGTCACGGCGTCTCCTCAGGGACTTGCTTCCTGCTTCTCCTCCTCAGCCTCTGTGGGATGGGACCCAGACGTAAGCGAGCCCCCCTCAGGAAAGCCAGGGAAACCGCAGCCACCAAAGGAGCTCACAAGTACCCCTCTGGCTTTTCCCTCTGAGCATGCGCTCGTCAGGGCCCACCCTCAACCACTGTCCAGCCAATGCGCGTGCAGTGGGTGGGTGGGCAGGTTCCTGTGGCTATTAAAAGGTGATGGGCGGGAACATCGTGGCTCCTCCCATCCATCTGAGGGCACCATTAAGACGGCCTGGGGAAAATGGCTTGAGGGCTTGGGTTCTGCATGTACTCAGGGGATACGGGGTCTTCTGTTGGGTTCCCTGGGAAGATGGGTGCCTGAAACACCGGCTGTGCAACCAAAAATCCTATTCTTGCCCTTGTATTCGTGGTGCTTAGCATAAGGACTTACCACTCAGTGAGTGGCCAATAGTTACTCCTCACCAGGAGTAACTATTTTGTGAAGAGAAGGCACCATGTGGGTAGCCAATGTTTTAGTGATGGCAAGTATGTGTTTTTTGTACTAGGACTCCCGTTTTGAGTCCAGTAATAATTTATAATAGAATCATTTTATGATCATTGCTACCATGTACACATCGCTTACCTATTTATACTTACATTACTCTGCTGTACACACTACCTTTATTCATTCATTCGGCAAAATTTGTGAAGTGCTGTGAGCCAGACACTGTTCTGTGTTCTTAAAGCTTGTTAGTGAATGAAAGAATCAAGAATCTTCGCCCTGTGAGGGTAGATTTTTCACAGGATACAAAAGGGAGACACTAAGCATCACATAATAAAATATATGATATGTTGGAAGGCAAAAATGCCGTGGAAAAATATAGCAGGACAAGGGGAATCCACAGTACTGGGAATCGTGGGTTGGAATGCAGTTTATAATAGCATGGTCAGAGTAGCCCTCATTGGAAAGCAATAGTTGAGAAAGATGCTGGAGTTAGCCAGGCAGCTGTATTTGGGGAAGCCATTCAGATGCAAGGCTCAGTTTGTGCAAAGACCATACAGCAAGACTGTGCCTGATGTGTTCAAGGAAAGCCAAGTGGTTGGAGCAGAGGCAGTGAGGGTTAGAAGAGTAGGAAGTATGGTAAGAGAGGTAATAGAGGTTCAGGCTGTATGTGGGACACTGGGACACTGGACATTCTTTGGCTTTTATTGTCCATGACGTGTAAAGTCCCTGAAAGGTTTGGAGCTTCCCAGGGATCACTCCAGATGCTTGGTTGTGAACAGGCTGGAAGAGGTCACAGCATGAAGCAAGCGGAACAGTTCGGATGATTCTGCTGCAATTCATGGGCACTGTGGATGAAAGCTGTTTGTCTTTCCTCTCCTGCAGTGAGAACAGGTAAAAGCCTTGCCAAAGATGATCATCTAGTTAATGGGATCGGTTGAGGGTTATCTATGTCTCAAAATACAACACAACTGTGTGAATTTCCTAAGGAGGCCAAAAAACATTACTACACCTTTGTGGCTTAAAACAACAAAAATTTATTCTCTGGCAGTTCTGCAGGCTATGAGTCTGAAATCAAGGTGTCAGCGAGGTTGGTTCCTTCTGGAGAGTTCTGAGGGAGAGTTTATTACAAATTTCTGGAGGTTGCCAGTAGTCATTGGTGGCTTTCCTTGGGTTGTAGATACATCACTTCAATCACTTCCTCCTTCATCCCATGGTGCTCTTTTCCATGCGTCTGTGTGTCCAATATCCCTCTTCTTATAAGGACACCACTCACTGGATTAGGAGTTTATGACTAATCCTAATGCTGTAGGACCACATCTTAACTTGATTTTTTTTTTTTTTTTTTTTGCAAAGACCCTATTTCCAAATAAAGTCACATTCACAGTTATTGGGGCTCACAAATTGAGTATATGTCTTTACGGGCAAAATTCAACCCACAACAACTGCTCTTGTACATTTTGATTACTCCAATATTCTACAATTGTCTGAAAAGTAGAACACACAGATAAGCAGACATTTCCTCTTATTTCTCAGAGAAAACAAAGGCCCTGAGACAGGAGCTCCTCTGTGAACCTCCTGGCACCCATCCTGGCTTTCTCTTCCTTCTGTCTTGTAACAATGGAAAGCCATCGCAGCCCCTGGCCAGAGCAGACACTCCACTGAGCACATGGAACCATTCTTTTGACACATTTTCTCTGAGAATGTTGCTTCTATTACGACTGCCTCTCTTCCTCCTGCATCAACAACCTTTTTTTAAATCTTTGCCTCAAATGGAATAACATACACACATAGACAAGAATCACTCATCTTAAGAACTTCATAGACAAACAACTCCCTTCTATAAAATGTACATGGATAAATAAGCTTCCTTGGCCTCACTTCCCCTTCAGTCCCATTCCTGTTCATCCTGCCTCCCACAGCAAATGCTATTTCAAGAATCACCTCTGCTCACTTCCTGAGCTCCCATTCCCTCCTTATTCCTCTGGCATCAGACTTTTATCCCTGTCATGCCCCTAATTTGCTCTTAAAATGACAGGAAACCTCCAGGTCGCCAAATCCAGTGGTCAATATACTAGACTCTTATCACTCAACCTTACTGTTTGACCCCATTAGGGACTCCCCATTTCTTGAGATAAGTTCTTCAGTCTTTTGCGTGACCACCCTATCCTAGAAAGACTCCTTCTCAGCCTCTTTGTCGAGATCTTCCTCCTATCAGGATCCCACAAGAGTGCTCCAGGTCTCAGGTCCTGAATGGCTTCTCTATCCACACGCCAGCCCCATGGCATCTAAATGCAGGTAACTCCCAATCCCATGTATATACTGAGTCACACACTTGGTGGTCCCATAGACATCTCAAGGGTAAGGTGTCCAAAATTTCACGTGTCCCGAGCTTCCATCAACCCTCATAGCTCCTTAAATCTTCTCCATCTCAGATGATGTCAGCTTAGTTCACAGTGGGTTAGCATCATATCCCTGCCAAAATCCTTAGTTTTCTCCATTTTCTTTACACGCTCCATGCCATCCATCAGCGTAAACTATCAATGTTTGAAAACATACCTGTAGTCCCACCACCTCTAAAGAGTAATTGAAAAACAATCATTGGGTCAAATTTGTTAGTTTCTATCATGACACAGAAGAAAGCAGCCAGAATCAAAGAGAGATCAGCCACTCAGACACATGAAAACATGCCCAAAACTCTTCTGTGTCCCTACTGACAAAAATAGAGTTAATAATGGATGCTGCAGCAAGAGATTGGTGCTAAGAAATAGCCTTAGAAAAAGGTAAGAAATAGCCTTCTCCGGCAAACTTCACTAAGTAAGACTCAGCTTCCTCTGCAGGGGTCAAACTTGCTGGCAGAGAAGCTACAGGTAGATTCCAGCACCAGGAAGACAGGTCCCCGCTGAGAGAATACTGCAGAACAAAGAAGGGGCTCTTCTATACTACCCTGCTGAAAACATTGTGAATGATCTCTTGTGGTGGCAGGTGGCTCCAGAGGCTGGGAACACATCAGATAAGAAATGGCTGCTGGGCTTGAGTGTCAGGGGATGAATTCCGCTGGGCCACAGAGCAGCTATGTGCCCTCTCTTTCCTGTTTGTGTCTCTGACTTGGCTGTAGAATGTTTCACCCTCAAATTAGGGAGACTGACTCACACTGAAAATATTGAAAACAATGTGTCCGTGGTCACTGCTATCAAAAACCTCTTATCACAAACACCTGCTTACTTTTCTTTACGTCACTAATTGCTAGACAGAAATTCTTACTTATTCATATGCTTATCAGAGTGTTGTCTGTCTCTTCACCCTTGTATGTCAGCTTCATGACTGCAGAGCTTTTGTTCGTTGTTGCTTTTTCTGTCTGCTGGGGCCTCAGCATCTGGAACAGTGCTGGGCACATGGTACGTTCTCAATAAATACCGCAGCAAATAATCAAATCAGAAAAGGGTAACATCCTGAACCATTCCAGGCAACCTGTGAGAGGATCTGGTTTTAAGTCAAACCACACCAAATCTGAATGCTTTGCTTTCAATTCTGCATCTATGTAAACAGTATTTGGCTTCATTCAGGGTAATGTTACAGCTGGCTGTAAACGTAAGAGCTGTAGTTCGAAAGACATTAGATGCCGGCTCAACTCAGCTTTTTCCTGGCTTTGCAACCTCTCCTCAGAAGTCTGACCACAGAAACACTTGTAAGTAAAATCGGCCAATAAATTGGGTTTTCTTGCATGTCAGTGATTTAGCCTCCCTTGTGTACATGAGTTGCGCCATGGAATAAAATGTTACTCCTTCCGTTACAAAAGCTACACTGGAAATAAGTTTTGGATTAGTGTTTAGAAACATTTCTTTAAGAATCGTGTGACAAGGCTTTAGACAACATGTACCAATACATACATTATTCATTATGATTTAATGGATGGGGGCAATTCCCACCCATGGAAATTTTGGGATACTCATGCGATGGCAGTTTTCCCAATTCATACCTTTGTTTTTCAAAACACAATGAGTGTATGGATTGCTTTTATTTGTCACATAATGTCAATGTCAGCTCTCTGTTGTCTTAGCTTGGTCTGCTGTAACACACCACCACAGACATTTATATCGCACAGTTCTGGAGGATGTGAGGTCCAAGAAGAAGGTGCTGACTGATTCAGTTCTGGGCAAGGGCCCTCTTTGTGGCTCAAAGATGGTCACCTTCTCGCTGTTTCCTTCCATGGAGGAGTTGGAGCAAGTGCTGACTTCTTTTCCTCTTCTTCTAAGGATTCAAATCCCATTATGGGGCTCTACTCTCATTACCCCATCTAAGCCTAATTGCCTCCCAAAGGTCCCACCTGCATATATGATTACATTGGGGCTTATGGCTTCAACAAAGGAAATTTTGGGGAATACAGATGTTTAGTCCCCCTAACTACTGTGAGGTATGTTCTCTATGCTGTCAAAATTGCTTGTACCATTTGTTTTCTTATTTTTCCTTTTTTTTTTTTTTTTTTTTTTTTTTGCGATGGAGTCTTCCTATGTCACCCAGGCTGGAGTGCAGCAGAGCGATCACATCCAGCTAAATTTTCTTGTATTTTTACTAGAAATGAGGTTTCACCATGTTGGCCAGACTGGTCTCAAACTCTCGACCTCAGGTGATTCCCCCTGCCTCGGCTTCCCAAAACGCTGGGATTACAGGCATGAGCCATCGTGCCTGGCCACATTTTGCTTCCTTTCAATGGAACTTCAACAACAAGGTTATGCTTTTCACCCTTTGTATAGACAGTAGGCCTTCAACTATTCAGAGGATTTGGGGAATGAAGTTTCTAATCCACATCATTTAGGGTTAACTGGGGCAATGCTCTTAGGAAAGTGAAACAGCTGTAAGATGAGGTAAACTAACTTCCTCCCACTTATGAGACCAATACGAGTGCTAACTGATCAGAGTCCTCGGTTGTGGATGTTTAGACCGATAGCCCTTAACCAACCCCAAGACTTCACTCTTCTGGCCAGGCCAGCAGCTCTGGAAAGAAACTCATGAAGCACTTAACCCAGGCTGTCCTGGGTGACTATTACCATGAAATGGTGATTAAAAGCCAGCTCTGTGAGGAGTTCCAAAGGCAACAGAGAACCTTTTTCTCTAGCCCTCCCTTCCCTGGAAACCAGGGTACATAAGCTTAGGAAGGCAGGCAGGGAACCTGCCAAAAAATGGTTCCAAGGAAGCCTCCTGTAAGCCAGGGTCCATGAGAAGAGGGAGTTAGAGAATAGATGGAAGGGTACCCAATGTAGGAGAGCATATATGGCAGGATTGTGCAAAGAAGTAAATACACAGACGTTAATGGAAGGTAGGGTTCTCCAAAGCTGAGAAGGAAACAATACACATGGAAATGTGGAAAGAGAGGAAAACTGAATAAACTCTGTATTTCTGGGCTGTTACTGGAGGTTTACGTGCAACCTCAAGTTCACCAAAAGATGTAAGAGGTTCAATTAAAAACACCGTATTCTCCAACACCAAGGGCACAGGGATTCTTGTAAATACGGCTGATTAAGTAGAATTTGAAATTTTGACAAAACAGAGAACTACACACTAAGCATAACAAAGAGGAGTTGTTTATATTCACAGAGCATATCCCTTTGGCAGATGTACAGTTAAAGATGTATGCATCTCACAAGAGGAGTGAAATGATGAACCAGAACCTCTGAAAGCTACAAGTGGTTAGAGGATGAAACCACGATCATGATTAGAGACTTCAAGGTGCCTCTTTGATTAACAGTATGCATAATCATGACAATGAGAACACCGGGTTCAATCTATTGGGCCCTGATTAAGCTCTGGGTACCTAAACAGAACTTTAGGTTTTGAGAATCATTGCAGGCATCAGGCCAGAATTGGCAGAAGGGCCAGAGCTTGCCAAACCCGGCTAAAGATCATTATCTTATTTCGTTTTCTTCATTGCATGTATCTCTAAATGAGCAGAGAAGCATCTGATATCAGCACATCTGCAACACCTTCACGGTATGCCAGTTGGAAGCTCCATGGCAGAACACTGGAGCCCCAGAAACTCGTGGTGACAGGTCCCTGTATTTTCAAGCCAATTCCTTCGCATAGTGAGAAAAGCACATTTCTGACAGAGTCCACTATTTCCTACTCCCTGGGTCCTTCTGTCCTTGTGCCATGAGGGCATCCATTTAGGGACACAGATATGATGAGGGTGAGATGATCAAACACAATTCATTCTCACTTGTGGGAAAGAACCTTGGAGTTAACTCATCTCTGAGGCAAAATATTCAAAATGCACCCCCACTTGGTCGGTCTTATGAAAGCAAAGCAGTTCTAGGCTTTGCTATTTGAAAGTGGAGGAAATGTATCCAATCCCCGCCCCCTGCCCAGCTGAACTGCTGCCTCCCAGGTGATCCTCAGTCCAGTGAGGAAGTTTGTGAAACAGCGGCTGTGACTGAATCACCAGCTGATTGGGCTTCTCATAATGCATTATAACTCCCAGAGATCACTCTTCCACATCAACCAAACTGCAGAATTAAATGGGAGGTAGTGAAGGTCATGGCCCTTGCATCTCTCAAGTCTAACGTGGACTACTCTGTAATTCCACAGGGTGTGGGGCTGCTTTTGAGTGATGACATTCACAGGCACCTGGTGTTGCCACAGCTCCCGCTTGCCCCTTTCAATCATAGGAGCTACTGCTGCATGGGTCAGGAAGCCAAGGATGGTTAGGGGGTGGGGGCATTGAAAGAACACAAGTTCCATTAGGGCCTGGAATTTTGTCCTTTTGGTTAAGGGTATAACTCTAGGGCCTCAGCAGTGCCTGGCACATCAAAGAGAGTCAGTAGGATTTTGTAGAGTGAAACAATGAGTGAAAAAGGGAACTCTACGAGACCTTCACTGTTCCTATCAAGCGGGAAACAAATCCCTGGATGATTGGGAGGTCTCACTGGATCTGTAGTGGAAAGTTAAAACACAACTCTGTTTATTTAAGGACCGGGGGTAATGGTGGAATTATGAATCACAGGAGTCAGGGTAAGTTCACAACCACATTCAAGCTATGCCCTTGGGTCTGAATACATCCGTTCCCCTAGGTCACAGCTACCTGGTTAACTGTTCTGTTAGACAAAAGCATGAAATTTCATGGGATGTATTTGTTGCATTTTAGTATAACCCTTCCCAGTGGGTAAGCAGGTTGTCCTTCCTTCAAAAGCTCTGTGTTTGTATTTTTCTTCATGACTGCACATGAGCTGCACTCCTGCAACAAAGTGGCTTACAGAGGCTCATTTGCAGCAGAGTCTGTTTTCTATGGTTGTTGGTGTTGTTAAAAAGTCAACAGAGGTCTTGATGCATTTCTCAACAATTTTATTACTAAGGAACCAGTGATGAATGAAACACAGCTAAATATCATTGCTGGCCCAATCATTCACTCATTGAAGTTAACAACATTTTATCTGCTCCTTGAGTCAGTGACACCTTCTTCTAAATGTTGGTGATGCTTTAATGAAAGAAAAAAGAAAAAGAAAGAAAGAAAAAACAGACCAAAACACATCCTGCCATTGTGGAGTTTACATTCTAGCATCGGAAAGAAGGAACATAAGGAAACAATAAACATTGCAAATTACGTGAATGACAGAAGATGAAAGAGGCTATGGAACAATACAGATTGTACAGACAGCATAAGGGGGACTCAAAACTGAAGTTAAATTGTAACTTTAAATCATGCCTTTAACATGCTGTCCCTGCTGCCGTTTCAGTTAAATGCTTTGGCTCCGACGTTCCCTTTAGGGCTGCCCCAGGCCTCCGTCATCCTGGAATCTGCTGCTGCTAATGGGAAACATGGAATTCAAATTCAATGGCAGTGTTCATTTTAATTAAGAACTCCTTTCCTCCAGTGCCTAGCAAGCTAATCTAGCATGCTCTTTAATTGATAAGTTATTTCCCTAAGCTGGTTCATTGTCCACTTGAACTAGCCAGTATCTCAATTAGATTTGCCGGAAAAGCCATATGTAAAATACTATTTAGGCTTACTAAGCTAACCTTTTCAGTTAAACTAGCCCCTTTACTGCTCATAGAAGGAAAGATAAACAGAATAAAAAAAGCTTTGTCATTACGATTTTTGTGCTGGGGTGATAGAAACCGCTCTCCACTTAAAGCAGAACTGAGTGCTCTCCACCTTAACCACATTGACGATATCATCTACTTTAGGTACATATCCATCAGGAAGTTTCACAGAATCCAAGGTGAAAAAGATATTATTACTTATCACCCCATTTCTTCCACGTATGTGAGTAATGCGGACCTGTGAGTGTAAATAATGGAAATGATTATGAGAAAGCCCAATAATCACTGTAACCAGCTGTTCACCTCCTCACTCTGGGTCCTGCAGGTCACTTCGATGCAAATCAATAATTCCCAACCTGGTTGACCCGTTGCTAACACCAGGGGTGCTTTGTAAGGATCCCCATG